>NC_056727.1:1013509961-1013782461 GCF_019279795.1 Protopterus annectens
AGACAGCCTATTGCATATCCCACACCAGTTTCTTGCTGACAGTTAGGGCCAGGGGGAGAATAAAACAAATGCCAAGCATCATTGATGTCTATTAAATAACAGTTTCTCATAGTCATAGGTTCATAGGTTCAAAGGTACTAACTAGGATATTAATGCATGAGGATGTTTAGAAGCCTAGCCACACATTCCCAGAATGTTTTAGCTCTTATATTTTAAGTAAGAATAACCCAGAAATGAGGATAACCCACTTATATGTTGCCTCTATCCATGAAAGCCAAGGGTGATAAACTTGAGGGGGGGGGTGTTATGCAGTCACAGTTTGCAACTCTCACCATGGGGAAGGGGAATAAGTGGGCTGATTGGCCAAGAAGGAGAGGGGGGTCAACAGACAGCATAGGATAGATAGCTGCAAAAATTAGGTTATCCTGCTTACTAGTAACACATTTATCTATGCCGTTTAAAAAGAAGAGAATAAGAGATACATATCTTAACACAGTTTCTCATTAGGTGATTTCTGGGTACACCAGAAAGAGAATATGTCTTACATTAGTAAAAGTTCTGATGTACATGTCTGTTGCATTAGTGAGATAGCTCCCTTTTGAAATATCAGTACTTGTAACACCAAGCACTTACAGATTGAATAAAAAGATAGAAAGTCCGGGAGAAGTGCATACCTTGAACAATGCTCTTCTCCTTTAAACTTCTGTTTTGCAGGGAGGCAAGCACCACTGCAGCCCCAGTACTTATACATATTGACTCTGAGATCAACATACCTTGGAGGAAAGGGAATATTCTGAAAAATGTCCATCTTGGACTTAGGATATTGAAGTTTGTTTTTTCAGCCATTCAGTCTCCATGTTTTGGGACTAGATCTAACCTGTCCTGGCATTTCAAATGGATACCTAGAGGGAAGAGTTCTGATATGAGATATTCAGAATTTTACGAGTTCACTATTAACTTTTCCTACTTACTCACTTCGTCATCCATATATAAAATTAATTATCTAATCAGCTAAAAGATCTGACGTCAAAAAAGGACAAGAAAGGTAAACAATATGTAGACTGTCCAAATGATAGAAATAAAAATGAACACTCAACATTGATGACAGAAAATAGTTATTTTTTTTCTATTTGACTAGTCCCAGTCAGCAGCAGATTATGATAGTGAGGATAAGACTGCATTCAGGCAGCAGTTGCAGGACCTACTAGATAAAGAGGAACAACATGAGTTGGTGTTGATAATAGGAGACATGAAAGCACATACTGGGACAGACAGAGCAAACTATGAGCACAATCTTGGCTGACATGGGTGGCGCAACAGGAATAAAGAAGGAGATGCCATTCATTAATTCATCTGCTGAATGGCTTGATTTTATTTATTTATTTAGTTTGACTGGGTAGTGTCCATCTGGGCCAGAAGCCTGTTTTCAGCAGAGACCCAGGGAGAAAAGCTCCAAGGAAAATTACAATACTATTTACAATTTGCATATGCCAGTTACAGCAAATGAGATAAACAGACAGTAATACAATTGCAATGTTCATAATTAGAAATAACACAGGTATATTAAGGAAATATTACACAATATTATGTATTTATCTAAGCATTCCAAAGAACATAATCTATTTTTCACATGATTAAGAAGTTTTTTTTTTCATAAAATGAGTGGTGTAAGAAGTATTCAAAAGTTAGGAGATAGAGAGAAGGTAATGTAAGAAGGATACCATAGCCAGGATATCTTGAAAATGATAGTGCAGAGGAAGGATTAGTTGTTTATTGAAGTATCTAGCCAGGGTGAGAACAGGAGCAAAGTCTATGTTTAGTGAAATATTCTTTTACAGTCTGTTGAAATGTGTGTGTGTGTGTGTGTGTGTGTGTGTGTGTGTGTGTGTGTGTGTGTGTGTGTGTGTGTGTGTGTGTGTGTGTGTGTGTGTGTGTGTGTGTGTGTGTGTGTGTGTGTGTGTGTCAGTGATGGTAAGAATGTGCTGTGGAAGGGAGTTCCATAGTTTGGCATTGGTATGAGAGAAAAGGGAGGTGCCATAGGTGTTTTGGGCTTCATTAACTTTTAGCAATATTTTATCAGCCAATCTAAGGAATGTTAGGTTTCTATAGGTCTGGACTAGACCTTATAGTGATGGGCAGTTATCAGGTTTGTATAAGACTGTATGAGCGATTAGTAGTTGACTCAGGTTAAGCAGATGAGGGAGCTGAAGCCATTCTAGCTGTATTAATGCAGTACAGTGATGAGAGCTATGAGGTTGATTTGTAGCAAATTTAGCAATCTGGTTGTAGCAAGATCCAAGGCTATTTTGGACAGTTTTTCGAAGACTGGTGAATATTTGAGAGCAATAAGGAAGGGAAGATAGTAGGTGGGTTTCAGCTGTTGCAAGTCTGGCTTGGTCAGTGAGAAATGTTTTTGCCCTGTACAGTGAGCCCAGTTTAATATGCACCTTTTTAATGGTAAGAGCAAGGTGTCTGTCAAACTTGAGTCCACTGTCAATTGTAATGCCGAGAAGTTTTGTATGATCAACTGGCTCTATAATAGTACCATTGGAAGAGGAGATATAGATAGGAGGTGGATTATTAGATGTTGGGTTGTGGTGGAAGACCATTAGTTTGGTCTTTTTGGGGTTAAGTATAAGTTGATGGTGAGTTAGATATTCTTCTATATTATGGAGGGCTGCATGTATTTTTTCTTGGAGTTCATTGATGGAGGGAGTGGAGCAGATTAGGAGGGCATCATCTGCATATTGTACAATAGTGCCTGGGTCAGCTGCAGTATAAAGGTCGTTAGTAAAGATAGTGAACAGATGTGGACCAAGGATTGAGCCTTGTGGGACTCCAACCCTTATAGGGAGCTGGGGGGAGAAGTTATTGTCCCATAAAGTGGCTTGTTTTCTTTCAGACATGTAGCTATGAAACCATTTTAGGGTTTCAGGGCTGGAGTGGTAGGTGGCTAGTTTAAGAAGTATTTAAATTTAATGTGATATAGTATCAAATGCTTTTGACATGTCTGGGAAGGTAGCAAAGACTAGTTGCCTTTTGTTTTTAAGATGGTATACAGTATCAGTAAAGCTGATAAGAGTTGTAGTGGTACTATGGTGGTGGCCAGTGCATGGTTCCACAAGAGAGACAGCCAAAAGATCACATACAAGAGTGGCCAACATGCCACTCAAGTACACTTCCACCTAGTAAGCAAAGGCATAGATGCAGAATCAGTGATTGGAGTGTCATCCCCAGTGAAACAGTCATCCAGCAACATAAACCATTATTTGCCACAAAGAACAGGAGGCAGTGGTCAGAGAAGACTTTCCGGTCAACAGAGACTACATTGAACATCTGGAAATGGACTAGAGATAGACAGCATAAGAGTTCAATGAATTAGTCAGTGCACCGCAGGAAGAAGAGGAAATAAGTGAATTTGAGGAGGAATGGCTGCTCCTCAAAACAGCATGTGTGAGGACTAGGGAAGTGATATGAAGCCCAGCTAGGTATGGAAATAAGGGACATAACATAAAGCTGATAGTGGAATGCAGAAATCCAGGAAGTCATCAAAAGAAAAAAAACGAGTGCAGGAAAAGTTGCAATGATGAAGAACAAGGCACCAGAGGTACTCTCGCAACTTCTGGAAAGTGACTCAGCTGATGGTAAAAAGAAGTGCTTTTGGGTTGCAAGGCAAAGACAAAAAGATAAAGAAGATAGTCATCAGACACACTTCATAAGGGATGCCAGCAACAACTTGCTCACTTGCCCACTGGACATCTAAAGTAGATAGAAAGAGTATATCCAGCAGCTTCTGAATAAAGAATACTCCACAGAAGCTTTACTGCCCTAGACACAGACAGAGGATCCCACTCTAGAAAAAGTAAGAACAACACCTAGGAAAATGAAGTCAGTGAAAACAGCAGGCTCAGATGAAGACAATGCAGATATGATAAAGATATTGAGTAACACAGGATGAAATGGCTCCTCGGGGTACTAATATAGTATGGAGAGAAAGGTATATTTCAGAGGACTGCAGAATAAGGATATTAGTGTTAGTGTAAAAGAATGAAGGGGACATTCACAACTGTAGGCACCCCTGTCACACTGCATGAAAGTTCTGGAAAGGGAGAATGCTAAATGAATATGCAGAGTAGTAGAAAGTAGCATGGAGAGAAAGGCATATCTCAGAGGACTGAAGAATAAGGATACTAGTGCCAGGTTACAAGAAGAAAGGGGACAGTCACAACCATGGGCCCTACAGAGTTATCAAACTCCTATCACACTGCATGAAAGTTCTGGAAAGGGAGAATGATAAGTCAATATGCAGAGTAGTAGAAAGTAAGATGGGAGATGAGCAGTTAGGATTCAGATTAGGATGAGGCACAACTGACCTTATGTGTGTAGTGAAACAATTAGTGCAGGCTATGTAGTGAGACCCAATGCCTTAAGTATGAATAGAGTTCAGTCTCATGAAGAGATTCCCAGTGGGAGTGCATCAGGGTTCAGCTCTGATCCCATTGCTATTCATACAATGGTGAACTTCATTAGCAAACAGGTCAGAAGGGACAGCTCAACAAAGTTGCTGTATGCAGATAATATGGTATTATAGGCAGACTCTGAGCAAGAAATGTAGCAAAAGATAGACAAATGGAATGTGAAACTGAGGATGCATGGGATGAAATTGAGTAAAGCTAACATAGTTGTAATGTCAGCCAATAGGGAAAATCAGAAGAAGCTGAGATTTGAAATAAAAATGAAAATAATGGAACAGGTTAACAGCTTTAAGTATCTGGGGAAATGGTTGGTGAAAAGATAGGTTTGAATGAAGGGATCAAAGCTAGAATCAGATGGGCTATGACCAACTGGACCAGATTGTCAGGAGTAGTGTATGACATGAGAATGTCAAGGAAGCTAAAAAGCAAGGTGTATAAAACAATGGTGAGACAAGTACTACTGTATGGTAGTGAAACCTGGGCACTGCTGGCAGAGCAATTGAGGAAGCTGAAGGTGATGGAGATTAAGTGCCTGAGATCGGTGGTAGGAAGCACACTGTGGGAAAGTATAAAAATGAGAATATCCAAGAAGAAACCCCAGTAGCTCCAATTTAAAAAAAAAGTCAAAGAGAACAGAAAACGTTGATTCAGGCACATATGCAGGAATGGAGAAAGCAATCTGGGGGAGAAGATTTCGGACAGACATAAAGAAACCAAGAGGAAACAAGGTTATCCACAAAAAAGATGGATGGATTGTGTGAAAGAAGACCTGTGACAATCAAGTATGACTGTCAGAAAAGTAGAAGAGTGTCATTGAGTAGAGAGAGATTGTGGCAGTTGACGTGACATCCCAACTCTCTGTAGAAAATGGGTTCATAGGTGTGTACTAGGCTAATGGCCCTGGAGCCTTTAATGGGAAAATGGGTGGTAATGATGATAATGATGATAAAGCCCTTGCACAGGTACATTTATTTATTTATTTACTTTACACTTATTTGTTATCTCTCTGGGCTAATTTTTATTTAAATTTCTGCTGCATTATCAATATTTTTATTGAAGCTATTGTATTGTAATCAGCTGCCATCCTCATAGTTTACATATTCATATGTATTTCATTGTTTTCACTTTGCATATGTATGTCTTGTTTAGTGCTAATGTATATTTATCTTGTTATATACTGTTCACTTATTTAATGCATGCACATTATCACATTGTTTAACAAAACGATTTTTAATAGATAAATAAATACATAGTAAAATGACATTTGTAGCATAAAAACATTATACTATGTTATTCATGAGCAAGAATTATTTGTCAGTGCTGCAGTAAAATGATTTTTCAATTGATAAATGAATATATAATAAATGGACATTTGAAGCAGACAACACATTATACTGTTCTGTTTATGGGAAAGAATTATTTGGAATTTTTCACCAGATGATGGACCTGTGAAATATTAATTGCATTGAGGTCTGCTATGTCTGTGATATTACCTTAGGACTTAAAGTCTTTGTACTTCAACATACGTGTTTATAATTCAGGTGCCTGACATCTTCCTTTCTGATATAAGACCTTTGTTTATTGCACTAAACTTACTAATTTGATCCTTTGTTGACTAGGTTAGTTCCCTAGGTTAGGGGCATCTTTTCAACAGAGGCCAGAGGAGGTATTTATACTACTAGGGGAAATTTGGCTAGGGCATCAGGGAACTTGCCCTATGCTTCATTGTTGCGAGTGGGACCCATTTTGCAGGAGGACTTCCTGTTTTTGTTCCAAGTGCAAAGCAGTCCGGAGAAACAGGGAGGCAGATGGAGAAAGAAGGAGATAATGGATGTGTGAGAGAAATGTTAGAAAAGCAAATATCAAGACCGGAGAATATGTGCAGAATTCTGAGGAGATGTTTCAAAGAAATCTGTTTGATGGAGATGAGTCAGGAAATGATGGATGTATAATTACAGTCCTCCAGTTGGGGAGGGGGGCTGTGGGATGCTTTACTTAAAGAAATGGTGATGCAAAGTGAGAAAAATGAAGGAGATATTTCCTGGGGGAACACTATGGAGAAAATACAAAAGGAGGATGCAGAAGCAATCCTGAAGATCAGTGATAAGATGCAAAAGAAAACATGCAGAGAAAGTAAAAGAATGCAAAAACAGAGTAGCAGAAAAGAAGGCAAAAGAAAATGAAAAATGGAAGTGTGTGGTAAGGATTCAAATAAAGAAAACAAAGAAATTAATTTAATAGCTTCTTTGGGTGTAAAAGCACATGAGGTAAGAACATTTATTCTTATTAACAAAGAGACATTTTGTGACATTATATTTGAGACTGGTTTTGATTGGAAATGTTTCTTGAAGAATATGAAAAAAAGAAAGACTATTACCTATAGAATCATTATGTGATAAAAAAAAACATTTAACAGGAAAACAAAAATGAAAATTCATGTACAATTCTGAAATAGGTGAAAAGAGAGACTTTGAAAGGACATTGGAAAACTTTATGTAAAGAAGTACTGGTCATTGCAAAAGTTTATGACAAAAGGGGTTTATGGACTGGTGGATGGGATTGTAATATTGTGTAAAAATGAAAAGAGAAAAATGTGATACATATACCAAGCATGATAAATGTGGAGGGGAATAGGGGTGTCATAAAATACTAGGAACAACACAAACAAAACTTTTTTTTTTTTTTGTGGAAAAAAAGAACATTGGATAAGTCACTGTGACAAAAAATGTTACATTTGTGGGGAAATGGGACATGATGCAAAACATGTGAATTGAAATGTTATAAATGTAACAAAATTAGACATTTATGGATGGGTAGAAAAAATGAAAATAAGATTAAGGAAAAATAAAAAAGAATGAAAGTAAAGAGAATGAATGATGAGAAAAAAACTTTTTAAATAGAAACACAAGAAAAATTAGATGAGAAAAAAGTAATAACGTGGACATAGAAGAAGGTTCTGAAATAAGTGATGAAGATACAAACTGGGAGATAGTAAAAAACGAATTCTACTGGTAAAAGGATAAAAGACAGAAGACAATGTAAATGGAAAAGTACAGAAGAAAAAAGGAAATGGATGAAAAATAATAGATACAGGTAATAACAGGGGTTTGGTATTATGATTAAGGTGTTTGATGTACAGTGTTGGATTTTCACCTTTGAGAGAGAAATTGGATAAGCTTAGAATAGCCTATTAAGAAAGTTAGCTTAGTAATTGGCTATGAACTTATGAAACCATTAATGTAAGGAAAAGGGAAAATGGAAATTTTAGAGTGTTTTCTGAAATGTGAATAGTATTAAGAATACAGTAATAAAAAAGGGATTTTTTGGTGTAATACATGTGATATAGATGTAACTATATAACAAGACATGAGATTTTTAATAAATAAATAAAGATTTATTTTATTTTACATTTGTTAACCAGGAAATTCCAACTGGACCAGGTCCATTTACAACAGAGGCCCGGGGAGAAAAGCTCCAAAACATTGTTACCAAAAAAAAAAAAAGTTACAAATAGAGAATCTGTGGGGATAAAAGATAATCTGAAATGTATGAAATGATAGATGTTCTGAAATAGCAGTATTCTTTAGAAATCCAATAAAGTAATTAGATGCAACTTTAGCAAAAAATGGGAAGATTAACAATTGTAGATTTAAAATGGAAAGAACAAGTATATAGAATTATAACATTATATGCTTAAATTATCTGTAAAGAAAGGGATAATAACAGGAGACTACGCCTGTGATTTAACAGGCAAACATAAAAAGAAATGAAATGATATAAAAATGTTAAAGGTTATAAGATGTGGTAAGTAAAAACGTTGGGACAAAAATTCATGGACTTACAAAAGGTGTTTGTATAGAATTGAAAAAAGATATTTTATAGTATCAAAAGTTATTGGAGAAGGTGAAATAGTTCAAACATGATTTTTGGATCATCTTGCAATATGGCTAGAGATAAATGAAAACAAGGAATATATAAAAATAGGCAAAGGAATAAAAAGGATAAATGAGAAAATATGGACTGAAGAAGGAAAGAGACTAGTAATACAGTTACTATAAAATATGTTATAAAAATTGGTCTGAATGATGGATGATATTTAAGGAAAATTATAAAAAAAGTTTTTTTTTTTTTTTACAGTGGCAGTATGATGTGAAAAAAGCAGAGAAAGAAACATATATAAAAGAATGTATAGAGATGCACTGGAAGATTTAGAACACGATAGAATGTACTTTGATAAAGAAAAAGAGGTATATGAAAGAAATCAAGAAAAAGTACAAGAATTGTTATACAATCAAAGATATTTTACAAGGAAAAAAGAAAAAGAAGAATCAAGCTACTCAAACAATTTTTGGAGGTGGCAGCATAATGAGAGGAATAAAAATGTAAAATGAGGAACAGAAAGAACTCAGGAAAAGATTATGAATAGTATATTACAATATGTGCAAGAAATGTTCAAAGAAAAAAGAAGGCAGTGAAACAACATGAAAAGAAAAAAAAAAAATAAGAGAAAAAGAGAATAAAGAGTTAGAAAAGAAGATTTCTTAAACGAGCTAGATAATGTCATAGGAGAAGTAAATATAGATTGAGCTGCTGAACCAGATGGAAAAGGGCATGGAATGTATAAAAATTTAAAGATTTTGTAAGAGTGGTTGAATGAAGGTTTTATATATAAAGAATTATGCAAATTCATATGAAAGAAGAAAGATACAAGACAAGTAAATAACAGTTGACCAATAGTATTGATTAATAATGATTGTAAGATCTGGTAATAAATACATTGCCAGTAAAACGAAATATGCCATATAAAAAGAAAAGTCATATAATATGTTTACATTGTCAAGAGGAAGAAACTAAGGAACATGTGTTTTTGAAATGTAAGGAAGATTTAAAACTAAAATGGAAAATAGTATGGAATGTAGAATATATACTAAGTCAAGATTTATTACAGATATTTTTAGGAAATTGTGGGTGATTTTGTGAATAGAAAAGAAAAAGCAAAATCATGACTGGTAATAATGAAAGAATATAGTGTAAGTGAGAAAGTTAGGAAATTATGTATATCAGTGTATATAAATAATAAAATGTAAATGGCTGGCTAAGCCAAGAGGTACATATGCAGTGTGGTGCATGACAGAGATGTCCAATGAGCTTTATATTCTTTGCGTTAGTTATAAATGTGATGATATGTGAAATAAATTACAAAACAAAGGAGGCAGGATATGTAATACTTGAGAAATTAAAAAGTCCAGTTCTGTTAACATATGCAGATGACATTATAATAATTGCAAAAAAAATGGAAAATAAACAGTAATTTGCACAAATGAGTGTCTAGATGCAATAGGGATGGCTTTAAATAAAGAGAAAAGTAAATGTTTAGGAGATGTGGTAAAGATAGGCTGTCATATTCAATAAATGCTGTGTAGGTTTCACACAGAGCCTACACGGAGTGTATTCACATATGCAATACTGTGCATCATGAGGCATTGCACAATCTTGCACCATGAATATTAATAACACACGGAGCACATAGGGAAAGTTTTGTGGCTCAACCCTGTGTTACTGGCCATGAAATCTGTATAGTGAATGTAGATCATTCCAGAGCAAAGGGCAAGCATGCATTTTCTGAAAGATATGAAGTACGGAATGCAAATATATATGTCATGATATATTGACTGCAGTCTTCAGTGATTTTACAATAAACCACCCATTTTAAAAGGAAAAGGCCAAATATATGATGCAAATATCTGGATATTCTACAAAACTGTGGACCTTTTGTGTTTTAATTGATTTGTTTTATCCTTTTTTAAGTCTTTCTTTTTTTTATTGCCAGTGTTTGTGTGATGCGCCACTTGGCATAAACATGTTTAGCTGTGCTTAACTGGTTTGCATGAAGAACAGCAGTGCACAAACTGGAGAAATGGACCACCCAGGTTGTAGACAACACCCAGACAGCCACACATATGAACTGGATGCTTTCAACTAAAATTGTACATTGCACAATCATAATAAATGGCATTGAGCTGTGGTTAACGAGAATCTTACAATTACTACTAAGATAGCAGATATCCATCTCACTAATCCAATGGCAGCAGGTGATAAGTGCAGGGGTGGAGTACATATGGTTTGAGGTTCTAGTACAGGGTAAACAAGTTTTGATATACTGTTGTGAGAGTGCAGATTATAGCAATAAAGTGCAAGATGCACAACTGATTTTTCAAACTTCTTGTAATAGCTGCAGGTGTAGGACAACTATATATATGATAAAATGTACTAGTTCATGTACAAGTGCCTGTATACCTAACCAGCTAGAATTCACTTTTGATTGCCACTGTTGCACATCACTTACTATAGAGCATACACAGTGCTCGGCAGTGCATACTCTTGCCTACTGTGTTTGGATGATGGTAAGCAATGGGCAATGTTTTCAAATGTTGCAAATTCAAAATGAGTTCACTCTCAGTAAGCATGAGACATGGAATAGGCAGGAAACAGCACAATATAAACTGCAATTGGTGGGAAATGCTCACTAGACATTGAGCTTGAACTATGGTAGGCATGTCTGGAGTTGTTGGAGAGGGTGTGCACTTTTGGTGCAGTGTTAAGGTGTCCAGAAGACCAAGATTTTTGTTGGACTTCTAGTCAGAGAGCATGGACCCAGGTTGCTCCAGTGTAACTAATATGGCTCAGAATATAAATCTCAAGCCTGGAATAGGGTTGCCAGGGCCTTAACCAGTGTGGCAGGTATCCCCCCACACAGGTGAGCAATGCAGACATCATTTTGATGACCTCTGGAGGAGGAAGTGGGATACTTTCCAGCTTTAGATCATGTAATGTTGGGCAGGGGACAACCCACAGATGTGTAAATATCAATTTCATTGAGTAAATGTAAGAGTTAAAAGCAGAATATAGTCACGACTGGTGTTCATTATGGTGTTCATAATGGTGTTCTGTTATGTTTTGTTTTTTCCACAGCTGCTGAGGAGAGAGTATTGACTGTTTGATCCCATGCTGTGTGCCTAGCAAGGATGTGAGAAGCATGTGGTATGTATGCATCAGAACGGTACTGTCTAAATAGTATAATAATAATAATAATTATTTTTATAGTAATTTTGTAGCATTAAAAGTTAAGGACTGCTTAGTTGGTTTTTAACAGAGTTGTATCAAATTGAGCATGTACATCACAACTGTAAAAGAAACTATGCTTGCCGTAGTCTGTAGTACAAAGCAATGGTGCCATATTCTCAAATAACAGCAGGCATGCATCTCTAAACTGTAAATGGAAAAGTATGCATGCAGTAGTCTGTGGGACATAAGAACAGTACAGTATTTTAGTGTAGTCATCAGTTGTAGGTTCAAAAACTGCACTTCCCAAATATACAATACTGTTATGTTTTCATTATTATTGGAATGTAACTTTATACCTCTATACCAGTGGCACAAATGACTTTCTGTAATCTGTATTCAATATAATTGAAACATGCATATGCATCAAATTGAGCATGCACATAGGTTCATAGGTTCATAGGTAGGCACTAGGCTATTATCCCTAGGGCCTATATAAGCCTACCCAAAATGGTACCCTGGCTTTCGCCACCCAAGAAAATTATTTTCCTGTGCCCCTGTCAAGCAGAGCCACAGAAGTGATCCCTGGGGTGAATTTCCTATTTCCTATCCAATCATCAAGATTTTTCTTGAAGAGTGCTAATGAGGAGCTCTGTTTGAAATAGATAGGTAGTCTGTTCCAGAGTATGAGAAGTCTCTGGGACAGGAATCTATCCATCCAGCATGTTCTGTTTATTGTGGTAACAAGGTTTAGGTCCCTACAAAGTGTAGTTCGGAGGGATTGGGATTTCTTTAAGTGGAGCATGTCCAACAGCTCTGGGTTTGACATGGCTTTGTATGTTAGGCAGAGATCGCCTCTGAGTAGGCGATATGTGACAGAGTAAAGCTGGAGTTTTTCAAAACAGTCTGCTTAGGGTATCTGTTTGAGGCCAGTAATCCTCTTTGTGAGGTATTTCTGTAGCCTCTCCAGTTATTGTAGATGTCTTGTGAGGTACATACCAAAAGGGGCACTGTAATCTATCATGGGTCTAATGAGTGATGAGTAGAGGGAAACAATGACCTCTTTTTTTCTGGATGAGAAACCTTTTGTGATGAGGTGTGTCATGTAGAAGGATTTCCTAACCACTGTGGCAATGTGATTATCAAAGGAGAGACTACTGTCCACCTGTGTCCTAAGGTCTCTTATCACACTTTTGGTGTCAAGCAGACTGCCACCTATGTGATAGTTCATGGGTACAGAGTTTTTACCAAAGGGGATGACAATGCACTTTTTGACAATGAGCTTCAGGCCATGGCTTTGACACCAGGCATCTATCTCAGTGAGACCCTTTTGTTGGATGCCCAAATCGTTAGGAGTTTCGATTATGGCTCCCAGTTTGCAGTCATCCGCAAACTTCATTAGCCAAAGACCTTCTGTGTTAGCCTGTACTTCAGAGAAGTAGATACCAAACAGGAGAGGACCCAGGACTGAACCCTGTGGTACTCCACTTGTCACTGATCTGAAGTCAGATTTGGAGTCTACTACTTTCACAGTGTGGGTTCTGTCCATGAGCCAGTTGGCAGCCCATCTTGTGACATAGGGATTAATACCTAGTTTAGTGAGTTTATCTATAATTCCAGAGTGGGGGATGGTATCAAAAGCCTTGGCAAGATCTAGATAGGCTATGTGAACCACCTTACCCTCATCTATGGCTTTGGTGTCTGCTTCAAAGACGTCTATCAGGTTTAAGAGAAATGATCTGCCTTTTACAAACCCAAACTGGGTGGGATCCAGAGTTTGGAGATTACCATTGTCTTTGTTTATGAGTTCCATGATGATACAGTCCATGGCCTTGCAGACCAGGTTAATCAGGCTAATGGGCAGTAGTTCCTGGGGTCCATCGTGGTTCCCCCTTTGTGGAGTGGGATAACCATCACGGTGCACCATTCAGTGGGCACAAAGCCTGAGGTGAGGCTATGATTGTACATGGTACTAGGTGTGGTGCCAACATCAAACTGTAAAAGAAACTGCATGCCTTAGTCTGTAGCACAAAACAATGGTGCCATATTCTCAAATAACAATGGGCATGCATCTCTAAACTGTAAAGTGAAAAGTATGCATGCAGTAGTCCATAGAACAAAAGAAGTATTTTAGCGTAGTCATTGGTTGTGGATTAAAAAACTGCACTTCCCAAATATACAGTATTGTTAGGTTTTCATCATTATTGGAATGTAACTTTATACCTCTATACCTGTGGCACAAATTACCTTCTGTAATCATAATCAGTATAATTAGAACAATGCATATGTGCAATATATGCACACATCAAGGATCGGTTGCTACAGTCTGTACTATAGTGTGTCTCTGTTATAAACTGAGTATTCTTAAAAGTAAGGAAAAACTCATTAGAGGAGTTTGTAGTGTTAAAAGTAAAGGAAACAAAATAGAGTAAAATAATTGTATCAATGCTTTTATATCACATATGAAGTTTCCAGTATTCTCTGTATTTTTCTCACCCCAACCATTTTCTCTCTCTTTTTTGTGTTTATTATTCTAATCTTTTTTGTGGGGGAGGGGTTATTTATTTCTTTTTTTGTGTGTTAATTTTTTCCCACAGCACAGCAGGGTAGGAATGTCCCATGGGATCCACCTGCCTCCACTCCACAGGCTACAGCACTGCTGCACAGCAATGTGCGCTTGCTCTTCATCCTAGTGTAGAGCACCCATAGGAGGTGCAGACATCAGGCACTGTAGCTAGTGCTGCAATGAGGTGACATTGATGACAGTCCACTGGGTGAGGACTAGATTCTCACTGTCAACCACCTTGATGTGCATGTGACCAAAATTTCCCATCCCTGTCCCCATTCATGGTGTTCACCCACCTCATGTGTCCTTCACTGTCCCTGTCTCTTGTCTTGTTTGTCTTGTCTGTCTATAATTGCTTCCTCACCTGCTCAGCTTACCTCACCCACACATTCCTACAGCCCTTCTCAACATTTGTCTCTCTCTCAAAAAATAAATGGGCACCTGTTTCACAAAAAAAATAATAATAATCCATACATAGCTCTCCATTTCACATACGTGTGTTTATGACACACATGATTATTTAAAATTCTCTATACAATTCTCTATACAACAGATTGTGCTATGGTCACCCCTCTCTCGAGGTAACAGTCCAAATTCAGCCACATTTGTATGTTTTGTTCTGGAAGAAATGGATAGCTATGGTTCTTTCCTACATCCTTCCGCCACATTCCTGCCTTGTTTTCACTTTGTTCTTCCCCCTGCTTACTCCCCACTTCACCACTTTCCTGTCTACCCATTTCTTTTATTTAAAGAATTATTGTGCAATGGTGTGTCGTATGCAGCAGTGCACTGTAACAGTAAAAATCATGAGCACACATGTGAGAAATGGAGAGCTATGTATGAGATGATTTTTTGTGGTATAGGTGCCCATTTTTTTTTTTTTTTGAGAGAAAGAAGAATGTTGGGGAAGGGCTGTAGGAATGTCTGGGTGAGGTAATTTGGGCAGATGAGAAAGCGATTGCAGACAGACAAGACAAACAGGACAAGAGACCAGGACAGAGAAGGACACATGAGGTGGGTGAACACCGTAGATGGGGTGAGGGTGGGTATATCCTGAACCCATTGATGTCAAGTTGGGTGATAATGAGAATTGAATTCTCACCCAGCAGACTGTTATCACTGTCACTTCACTGTGCTGATGGCTACAGTGTTTGATGTCTGCATCTCCTTATGTTATTTAACGCAACAATGGAGAACATTGTCTCCAGCCAATGTATGTGTGCACCAACAGTGCAGTGCACAATCCTATGCACCATCCCTGGCAATTTGTCATGGGTGATAAACTCACCCCATCTGACACTCCATCTGGAGGGAGTCACAGACCTGTCCTCTGGCACAGACCAATCTGAGGTGCTGGGCAGTGCAGGGGCAGCAGAAGGGGTGCTACCAAGTACTGCTCCAGAAGTGTTGGACAGTGGTGCTGTAGCCAGTAAAGTCGGGGTAGGTGAATGCCATGGGACAGTTCCACCATGCAGTACTTTGGGAAAAACAAAAAAAAAGGGTTGGGCGAGAGAAAAAAAGAGAGAACATTAGTAGCTTCATATGTGACATAAAAAGCATTGATACAATTATTTTACTCTATTCTGTTACCTTTTCTTTTAGCACTACAAACTTCTAACAGATAACTTTGTTTACTGATCGTACTACCCAGCTTCTAACAAATGCATGATATACTACAGATTTCAGTAAGCAATCCTTGGTGTGTGCATACATTGCACATTGCAGTAAGGAATCCTTGACGTGCATACATTGCACATATGTGTGGTCCAAATATACTGATTACAGTTTACAGCAAGCTAGTGTTTTATAGCTCTGATGTTACATTGCAATATTGATGAAACCTTAACATATTTACTGTATTGCATATATTTAATATATTTGGGAAGTGTGGATTTTGAATGCACAACCTATGACTACTATGTGATAATGAACTGTTGTTTTGTCCTCCAGAGTAATGCATGCATACTTGCATACTTCCCTATTACAGTTAAGAAATGAATGCTCAATTTAATACAGCTATATAAGTAACAAATGCTAAAATAACCCCACTGTTGGGATGCATACATACCACATGCATCTCGCATCCTTGCCAATCTAGTGGCATGGGTTTGGGCATTCAGTGCCCAGTCTGTGATGGCTTCAGAAAAAAACAGAACGCAACAGAATACCATAAGTATATCAATCCTGACTATCCAGCTTTTAACTCTGACAAGTAGTTTCTGTAAGATACGCTTACATATCCACGGGGTGACCCCAGTCCTATATTCCTTGATCCAATGGTCTAGGGTGACTTTCTTCCTCATCATGAGGTCTCTGTAGCGATTCCTGCATTGTTCTCCAGTGCACGGGGATACTGATAGCACTGATGAGAGCCAGGGCCAGGCTATTCCATGCCATTGCTTTGTTTTGTGAGCCACAGTAGTCCCTCTTCAACAGCCTGAGCCATGTTAATTGACTAGGAGTCCACAAAAACTTTGGACTCCTGAATACCCCATCATTGATCAATGAATCTCAAACATTCTCCAGGAATGCCAGCCATGCCTATCACAGATTGAAAACATTGTAGAATAATGTTTTCCCACTGATTGCAGGTATCATGCTTACTGGGATTGTGCACTTTCTGGATTTGCAATATTTGAAAGTGTTGTGCCTCACTTACCATCTCTCAAACATGTTGCATGATAGTGTGCTCTGTCGGGAAATGTGTTTGTATGATGGCCAGTAGTATTAATTGAATGCATCCAGTGTATGTGTGTGGCTATCTGGGTTCTGTCTGCTATGTGGGTGGCCCATTCATGTGGTTTGTGCACTGCTGCTCTATGTGCAAATGAAATGCACATAGCCAAATCCATTTGTGCTAATAGACACATCTCACAGACAGTGCCTCCCCCACAAAAAAACAGAAAAAAAGTATAAAAATTGGAGAATTAGTTGAAATGCAGAAAATTAATCTATGACATACACAGTAGAAACTGTTAGTACACAGGAGATATGACTACATAGGTCTGGATCCCAGCTCTCACTGGAATGCACTGTCACAAAACAGGAAGGGGAAGTTATCCATCTTTGCCCCACAAAAACCTTTTCAGCAAATACATGATGTAATTCCTCATAGAACCAAGTTCAACTGAATGTACACTGATATCAAGGCATGACCTAATATTTGTAACCGTATTCTATGTAATATATTTGGATGTTGTGCATTTACTGATGACACAACCTGCGATGATTATTCCTTGAAAATATACAGCTGTGTCCTACCTTTCTGTGTTTCTTGGTCATTCATCAGTTATCTAACCAGTACTCAGAGACATACAATGTGTAAGCCAGTCTATATCATTTACCTTAAAATGTGTGAGGATATTCACTGGGGACAATATGATATGCAGTTGTCATCAAATTCATGGAAGGTTAAATGCCACAAACAAACATAGAGGGCTGTTTGTGGGTAGGGAGCAAAGGTGGGTTCCTGTCATGGAACATGCAAAAGTATAATGTTTTTTCAAGGGGGTGGATCTAGGCTGAGCTACTGTTATGGCACAAGCAAGACTATGTTGCTCTTGTTTCTCTCATTGTTTTGCATCCAGAAAGATTGGTCTTGTGAGTGTGGTGAAGCTGGAAACTATGTGTCTCATTACTTTCAAATTTCTCTGTTATGATTTCACATTTCAAACATGTTGCTAAACTGAAGTTATGCAGTGATCATCATTACTTTGGGGTGGTATCAATGTGTGAATCATTGAGGCCTGAGGCCTACTACTTGCTAATGGACACATACAAGTCAAATAAGTCTCTGCTGTCACATGTAACATTAAATGTTAAGTTGTCAATCTCGCCTTCATTCTTGCTGGATGGGTTCAGAGCCGATCCTCGGCTCCGACTCGGCACTTGCTTAGCTTGAGAACTCCTTTTACCAGCTCGAGGCAACCCTATATCCCATGATGCAAGGCGGGACTACCTCAGATCTAAGAGGTCTCCTTTTTTGCCAGCTGAGGTAAGTTTGAGTTTTTAAAACAGCTTAAGTCAGGGTTTATATTCCCCTTTTCCTATTTTTTAGTGTGTAGTGTCCATACTATCACCCTATTCCCCTTATAGTAAAAATATTTTTACTTTATAAAAAGTTTTAAAAAATTTTCAGTTAGGCCTAGGCCTTCCTTATTAATCCCTATCTGTGTGTCTGTGTTTGTGGGATTAATTTGTGTGACTGTTTTGGTGTGTGTGTGTGTGTGTGAGTATTCTATTACTCTTTTTCCTTAGACTATGCCTAAAGAGGTAAAGGTCTCGGGCTTCAAGAAGTGTGACTCGTGCTGTCAGAAAATGTCTCTGACAGACGGTCACACTTCTTGTGTTTACTGCCTGGGGCCTTTACACCTGCAGGACTCCTGTGCTTTGTGTCACTCTTTTAGCCAGTGAGTCCTGCAGGAAAGGAGGAATAAATTAATCCTCCATGGCTTGCTAAAGCCGGAAGGTTCACCCACTAAACCTGGGTCCAGTAAGCCTTCCAAGCCATCCAAGGGTCAGGCTACAGCTTCCAAGCCTTCCCCGGTGGCTCCGACTCCTTCAGAGTCGAGATCGGCTCCGGCCGGAGCCGATCTTTCTCCTTCTCAGCTAGGGTCGGTTCCGATCGGTTCCGACACCCAATCTGCTGTTGCCTTGTCGGCTCCAGCTGGAGCCGACAAAGTATCCAGTATCGGAGCCGAGCCCTTCGCTCCATCTGGAACTCATATGACTTCCTCCAAGAAGAGATCTCGGTCCCCATCTTTGGAATCTATCCACTCGTCTCCGGGTCTTTTGTCGGAGCGGAGTCATCGGAGCCGATCTTCGAGATCTTCCAGGCTGTCTGACCACGATTTAGAGAGGGTGGTAAGCAGGCTGTTAAAGTCGCAGGCACTGGCCCAAATGCTCCATAGCCCGTCTCAGCAGACGCTTCACCTTGAACTTCCTCCTCCGACTCCCCACCAGAGTTTGGAGCCGGAGCTTCGACAGCGACTGTGTCGGCGCGGAACCGATACATCCTTTTTCTTCGGCTCCGATCTCCTCCTTGAGACCTTCCTTGGAGGGATCCGTAGTTTCCTAGTGGCATCGGACCCTTGTCCGACCCCGCTCTCCCTCTCGGGCTTTGGTAAGCTTGGCACCGACATCGGCCTCGGAGCCTTCCCTCTCAGTGGAGCCGGAATTCCTATTTCCTAATATTCCGGTCTCCCGGGGAGGGGAGCCTTTGAGGTGATGAGGAGTGTCCTGGCACCTGAGCCAGGTCAACGGTCCATCCCTCTAGCTCCTCCCTCTTCGGTGCCTGTAGACGCCTCTTGCCAGCCTCTTGCTCTCAGGCCCAGGGATCCATCGTCCCAGGTTTCCCCATTGGGAATATCTTCCTCTTCTGAGGTTTCTCCTGATCCTGCAGGGGAACCCCCTCAGAAGAGGATGTGTAAGAGGAAACACACAGACTCCCCTGAGTCTACTACATCTGATACCGACTTAGATGAGTCAGAGGGTTCCCCACGATCCCCCTCTGAGGATGTCTCCTTTTCAGACATCCTTGAGCTCCTCAAACAGAGGGGGAATTGGCCCTCCATTGACCCCTCCGAGGATGAGTCGGTATACCTGGAGGCTTTTGGATCCCGACCCTCCACCTCCTGGGTGTCACCCACTCATGCAGGTAGTGGCTCGAAGGCGGGCAGCTCACTCAGATTCTGTGGAACCTGTCCCCAGGAGACCATCCAAGTTTATTACGGCCCCTACGGACAAACAGTTTCTTTCAAGGCGTCTCTGTGGATGCTATGGTGGTGGCGGCCACTAAGAAGGAACTGCGGATCCTTCAGTACCTGTCCATCCTCCTAACAAGGATTCTAGGACCATGGACAGGTATGGAAAGCGGATGTTTTTTTCAGCGACCTTTGCTATGCGTTCGCTGAACTACCTTTGTCACTTCACCAGGCTTCAAAGAGATATTTTCAAGGAACTAGGTGAAGTGGTCCAGGATCCTTCTGCTGCTGGGGCTCAAGAAAAGATTGCCTCACAGCTAGCAATCCGGAATTCCTTATCCAACTCCTCCATGCGGCTCATATCCTATGCGGCCGATGGAGCGAGCAGGGCTGCAGGCACAGGAGTGGTGCCTTAGGCGTCAAGCCTGGATGCGGCTTTGTAATTTTTAAGGTGTCCTTCACCAATACCCCCTTTGATGGTTCAGCTTTGTTCGGACCTCAGGTGAAGGAAACCTTGACCAGGTGTGAGCAGGACGGTAAAACTCTTTCTGCCGTTGGAGTCCATTTTTCCACCCCTTCTAGACCCTATCCCAAGGGTCAGAAGGGAGGGAAGATATGGTTCCGCAAAGCCCAAGGAGCTACACCGGACACACGTGGTCAGTTTACCCCCATAGGCAGAGGGGGTAACAATAATAGATGCCGCCCTAGAGGCAGGGGGGTCCTCAGAACCAGGGCAACAGGGAGTCTCTTCCTGAGAAGCCCTTTCAGCACCCCTGAGGTGTTGCCTGACTGTCCACCCTTGGAGGCAGTCGGGGGAAGGATTTCGCTGTACCCAGTAGCCTGGCATTCCCTTTCACAAGATATGTGGGTACAGTCGATCATATCCGAGGGTTACAAAATTCCTTGAAGGTATCCTGTACCTCAACAATCCCTTCCAGACATCTCACCCGGTCAAAGGGATTTGGCAGAACAGGAGGTTTTAAAGCTCCTAGAAAAAAGAGACGTCCAGACTGTTCCGGCAGACCAAGTAGGATCCGGCGTCTACTGAGATTCTTTTGGTCCCCAAAAGGACGGGAGATTGGAGACCAATATTAGACCTGAGCAGTCTAAACAGATTTGTCAAGAAGGCAAGATTCCGGATGGTCACGCTTCAGTCCATTCTGCCCTTTCTGGGCAAAGACAACTGGATGTGCTCTATAGACCTTCAGGATGCGTACTATCACATAAAGATTCACAGGCACTCCAGAAGGTTTCTCCGCTCTAGGGACCAGTCATTACCAATTCAGAGCCCTGCCCTTTGGCCTCACTTCAGCCCCCAGAGTGTTTACCAAATGCATGACAGTGGTCACAGCTCATCTGAGACGTCAAGGATTCCAGGTGTTTCCTTATTTAGACGACTGGCTCCTCTCCGCCACCACCAGGTGTCAGCTTCTTCAGACCAGAGACTACACTCTGCAGCTTTGCAGGAGTTTGGGAATTTCAGTGAATTTCGAAAAATCTTCTCTTGCCAATCTATCACCTTTATAGGCGCAGAATTAAACACCGTCAAAATGTTAGCCAGACTAACAGATCAAAGAATTCTGGACATCCAAAAATACGTTCAGATATTATTGCAGAGCAGCAAAGTCAAAGCCAGACTGATTCTAAAGGTTCTAGGTCTTATGGCTGCGGCCATTGTCCTTCTACCACTGGCTCGCTTCCACAAGCGTCTTCTGCAGTGGATGTTATTCACTCAGTGGTCGTTCCACAGTCTTCCGATGAGGCACGAAATCTTAGTCACACAATCATGCAGGACTCATCTGAACTGGTGGATATCTTCCCCTCTTCTTCATCAGGGCCGACCTTTCGTTCCCCCTCCTCCGGTTGCCACAGTTACTACGGATGCCTCTCTGATTGGGTGGGGGGGCATTATCAGGGCAGGATGGTCCACGGGACATGGCAACCCATAGAATACCATCTGCACATAAATGTCCTGGAGATGAGAGTGGTGCTTTTAACGTTGCAAGCCCTCAACGACTTTCTTCCCGCGGGGACTATTGCAGTACAAACGGACAACATGTCCGTAGTCTGGTACATCAACAAGCAGGGCGGGACCAGGTCCTATCCGTTGTGTCGAGAAGCTCTCAGACTTTGGCAATGGGCAATCTCCTCTCATCGGTTTCTGATAGCAACGCACATCGCCGGCAGGTCCAACCTCTTGGCGGACAGGCTGAGCAGATCCATTCTCATGCCTCACGAGTGGTCTCTCAATCAATCTGTAGTGGACCAGATTTTTCTGAAGTGGGGCACACCTTGTTGCGATCTTTTGCTACACCCCAAAACAACAAGTGCCCCGATTTTTCACCCTCTTTCCCTACCAGGCCAACCCCTGAGAGACTCTCTAACCCAGGATTGGCCCGGGACTTCTGTACACTTTTCCTCCTTTTCCCTTGATTCCACAAGTCATTCAGAAAGCCACCGTTTTGAGGGCCAAGTTGATTCTCATTGCCCCTTACTGGCCTCGACAAATTTGGTTTCCGTCTCTGCATCATCACCTCCTGGTGCAGCCCTGGCATCTGGACCCAGTTCCGGATCTCTTGATCCACCAGTCGGGTCAACTCCACCGGGCCATTCATTCTCTCAACCTCACTACTTGGTTGCTCCACTTCCTTCCCTAGCCAGGCTTCCTATGATCTCTGATCCGGTCAGAGATATCTTAGTGGCTTCTTTAAAGTCGTCCACCAGAACCGTTTATGCTAGCAAGTGGCGACGTTTTTCCATTTGGGCAAATTCCAGAAATATTGATCCCTTTACTGCTCCTGTGCATTCTGTTTTAGATTTCCTGGCTGAAGTTTTTCAGTCAGGATCTTCTTCATCTACAGTAAAAGTTCAACTGGCTGCTATTTCCAAGTATCATGTTGGCTTGCAAGATCATAACATTATGTCTCATAGACTATGCAAGGCCTTTCTGAGAGGAATGTTTCTCCTAAAGCCGCCAATAAAACATCCTCCTCCACAATGGGATCTAAATTTAATGTTGGCATCCTTAATGTTACCACCCTTTGAACCGTCTGCTTCATGTTCATTGAAATTATTGACCTGGAAAACTATATTTTAACAGGCTGTCACTTCAGCAAGAAGGGTTTCAGATTCAAGCTCTCTGCATCTGTTCCCCTTACTTGGTTTTTCACAAGGACAGGGTATCCTTAAGAACGAACCCGTCCTTTCTCCCCAAAGTTGTTTCTCAAACCAATATTAATCAATCCATCGATCTACCAGTCTTTTTCCCAAACTATTCTGACAGAGCTGAACAAAAGCTTCATTTTTTGGATGTCCATCGTCAGCTCAGGTACTATTTGCATAGAACGAAACAATTCAGGAAATCGGACCAATTATTTGTCTCCTATGCAGAAAACAGGAAAGGTCTCCCAGTGTCTAAAGTGACCTTATCCAGATGGTTGTCTTCCACCATTTCTTATGTGTATTTACTCAGAGGCAAGCAACTACCCTCTAAACCGAAAGCACACTCAACCAGGAGTCTATCCACTTCTGCAGCCTTTCAGGATAGACTACCCATTGATACCATTTGTGCAGCAGCTACTTGGGCCACTCCTCATACTTTTGTCTCTCATTACAAGTTAGATTTGGCCTCCAGAGACAGGGCCAGTTTTGGTTCCACAGTTCTCAAGAGTCTGTTCCATTGAGCCACCCGGGATACAGGTGAGATTGACAACTTAACATTTAGAAGTTATGTACCTACCATAACGTTCCATGTTAGTTGTCTTCTCCCTCCTTCCCCCTGGCCTGGACAGATCTTGAAGAGTTCCTATCAGGTTGTTTCCTCCTGCGCCTTCATTAGAAGACTCCTTTATTATGAACTTGGGTTTCCTAAAATATTTTAGGTTAGTCCTTAGCAGGGTAGGTTAGCTACCAAATGAGATCTGAGGTAGTCCCGCCTTGCATCATGGGATATAGGGTTGCCTCGAGCTGGTAAAAGGAGTTCTCAAGCTAAGCAAGTGGGAGCCGAGGATCGCTCCGAACCCATCCAGCAAGAGAAGACAACTAACATGGAAAGTTATGGTAGGTACATAACTTCTAATTTCTGTACAAATCTCCCACCTTGAAGTTGCTTACCATACCAACTGATGAAATACAAGGACATGTCATAATATTATTATACAATACAGTACATGTTCAGGACTTACCTTGTAAATGCAGCAGTTGACACTGTGTTAATTCAGGCCTGACTGTGATGCAAACAGTACACAGCCAATACAAGAGAAGCTAAAGGCTGTGGCTCTGAGTTGAGGCCAGCAGTGGTCACAGGGTTCCTGTATTGTGTCCCTGTACACCCTGTAGCACTCTGCAATGTTCATGTCATGTATGTTGGATAAGTTAAATGTGGCCTGAAATCCTTCTCTGTCTCAGCCTAGGCTTATTGATAGCAGCAGCAGCAGCATTGCCTGCAGCCTGTAGCACATACAAATGGAGTTAAGCAGCAGCAGTTCCTACCATTTTGTCTGTGTAGGCTTTCTGTGTCTGTATTCCACTACCTTTGAAATCGACATGAAAAAACAGCATGGAGTCCAAACAGTTGGTTTATAACTTTGTGAATAGCTCCACCAGATTGGTTGATTAGCATGTATTTCAGCTGCTTATGTTGTAATTAGCATCTCTGAAACACAGCCTAGACAGATGCAGTCCATTAATGATCTACTCCATTATAAAAAGGCAAATGTGTAGCTAGCCAAACTGATGGTGAGAATACTTATAACATGTTCAGCAAAGCAAACTATTTGTCAAGCTATCTTTACAGAGAAGTATTGAACTCCAGCAGGTATGTTGTCATTTGTTTACATACATAATGCATATGCTGGAATATATTAATGAATAATGTCAAGCAAAGCATTTTACACTATCTGTATACATTAGTTAGAAGTGTACTGATGGCATGGCCATGTTTGTCAAGCCATTTCAGAGGTACAAATGATTGGCAATACATGAAAATAGTATGCTGTGTGGCACCTATGTACAAATGTTTCAGGCACAGGTCTTTTGAATGCATGTTTAGCAAGTCCAATGTGTTTTATTATCAAAATGGTTAATATGACTTTAGTGGGTGAAAAAGCAAAGAGAACTTACTGTTATGTCACAAACTACAATGGACTGTTCTTTTGAGGGTGGCACAGTTGAGTTACTGCTATGGCACATACAACCATGTGTTGCCCTTGCTACCCTTCTTGTACTGTCCTCCTGGACGTATAAGAGAATTTAAGTACCTTTATCTGCACTTTTTTTTCAAAAAATACAGTATTTAAATTGATTTTAACTGTGTTGCAGGAGTATTAACTGAACTGGAAGTTAGTCAGTGTTTGCTGAATTTTGTTATTTGCTAGTAATTACAGGTGTGGGGGTAGCCACATTCTTTGATTTCTTGTCCTTGCCTATTTAAGTGGTACAGTGTGAAATATTTTCTGCTTAAAAACCTCAGCTTTGGCCAGCTAAGAACTAGCTGTATTCAACTGGATGTATAAGAGAATTTAAGTACCTTTATCTGCATTTTTTTTACAAAAATACAGTATTTAAATTAATTTTAACTGTGTTGCAGGAATATTAACTGAACTGGAAGTTTTGACTCTGCTCTTCAGTTAGTCACACCCACCCTCCCTGTTTTTGTTTTGGTGTTAATCTTAGTGGCCTTGAAACTGCCTGCCCCTCTTGTAAATTTGTGTTTGGATACTCCTTCTGGGCCCATCTCATTTGCTCACTCAACTGAGTGCAGTGAGATCATATTCTGATTTCAGGCACTCCTACTGTGTACAAAGAGAGCATCTGGGAAACAGAAAAAAAATTTAAGCTTGTTTCCTGCCTTTCCTGTTAAGTGGTATAGACTATTTGTAGGCTTCTGAGCCCCCAAGCCCTTCTGTGTTGGAGGAAGCCTTCTAGCTTAGTTTTTTTTTCTTATAACTAGCCAGTTTTCTAGTTTCAGCACTCAAATCTGTTTCTTTGATCTCAGCACTTGTTCAGAAAAAAAAAAATTTCATCTGCTTTTACTGTACTTGTGTTTCTACCTACTTTATTTTACTTTTGCATCATCTTAAAAGTACTCAATTGTATTTATTACTGCTTGGTGTAACTCATTCTAAGCCTTTTGGTTTAAACACTTGGGCTTCGGACCAGTTGTTTTGCACTGAGAGGGTTTGTGGTCTGCACTGTAGTGGCAGAACAGGTAGATTACATCCTTCTAGGTTGGGAACTGTTGATTGAGGGCTCAGTGTCTGTTATTCTAAAAGTGTATTAATTCTGGTTTAAGCACTTGAGCTTTCAGGCCAGTTATTTCACATTAAGAGGGTACGTGGTCTGCACTCTTGTGGGAGGAGAGGCTGGACTCTGCCCTTCTGAGCTGGGAATTTCTGGTTAAAGGCTTATAGTGCATGCATATCTGAACTGCTTCTTACTGAAGTCGGTGCGCCTTGTTTGCTATGGCATAGACTGGATTCGGGCCTGCTGGATCTAGCTTTGTTTGTGTAACTTGAGCACTAATCCAGGCATTCTCTAAAGTATTCAATTGTATTTATTACTGCTTGGTAGTAACTTGATTAAAGTGTAGCTATCATTCTAAGTCTTTTGGATTAAGCACTTGGGCTTCGGACCAGTTGTTTTGCACTGAGAGGGTTTGTGGTCTGCACTGTAGTGGCAGGACAGGTAGCTTTCATCCTTCTAAGTTGGGAACTGCTGATTGAGAGCCCAGTGACTGTTATTCTTAAAGTGTATTAGTTTTGGTTTAAGCACTTGGGCTTCAGGCCAGTTATTTTACATTAAGAAGGTTTGTGGTCTGCACTCTTGTGGGAGAAAAGGCTGGACTCTGCCCTTCTGAGCTGGGAATTTCTGGTTAAAGGTTTATAGTGCCTGTATATTTGAACTGTATCTTACTGAAATTGGTACACATTGTTTGCTGTAGAATAGACTAGATCCAGGCCTGCTGAATCTAGCTTTGTTTATATGCTTGCTGTTTGTTTGCTTGTTATTTCCCTGGAATGCTAATTCCACCTAATACGCAGCTTCTCAGTGCTTCTGTGGATCACTAGTGATTTCTGCATTGCTTACTGTACTTATTTCCTTGTTTCACTTGAAAGAAAGTTACTGTTTGTCGTTTTTGCATTTAAGTTACCTGTAACACATTGCACTTAAGTTACCTGGCACTTGCTCACTAAAGCAATTATATAAGTCAGCAATAAAAATTAAAAGCACTACACCCTCACTCCCCACTGGACCTTGTTTTCAATTATAAAGGAATTCTCAATATTATTCTAGCATGTTCAAAGGTCAGTTGTCAATCTCCTCTCCGGTCCAGCTGGTGAATCTGGGAATCTTGAGGCAATGCTACAACTGCCTCATGTACACAGACAACCCTCTTCTCCTCCCAACAAATTCCAACACATGTGAGAGATGCAACCATATAGCCAAACTGGAGGCTAAGCTCTCTCAACTCAGTACTGGCATAACCAGTCAGGAGGAGAAGGAAACCACACTCACTACAATTCCAGTCTCACATAGACCTACAACGACAGCAAACCAAACACATATTCAAACAAAAAATACTCAGAGGCTCTAAATAAGGATCTGCCTAAGCAGTAGAGACCTCCAAAGCAGACACCCAAGCAACCGCTACCCCAAAACAAAACACGTGCAACACATATCTCACAAAGCCAGTGTGCCGAACAGTCACAGCCCTTAATACTAAACAACACACCTGATACACTTGTAATAGGTGACTCTATCGTCAGGCACACTGACGTCCCGCTCACCAGGCTGAACAAGGAGAGGGTCACGGTGAGCAGCCTGTCGGGCGCTAGGATCCGCCACATAAAACAAGCACTCAGGTCACCCCAAGGCAAGTACAAATATGACTCAGTCATTGTCCATGCTGGTGTGAATGACCTGAGACGTACCTCCCTGGACTACATGAAAAGAGTATGTAACCCAGGCCGGTATGACCCTGACTTTGAGTAGCATCTTACCCTCACGAAGAATGATGCCACAATATGAAGACAAGATGATCAATTTCAACAATTGGCTTAAGTACTGGTGTCATTCAAAGGAGATCCAATGCCTGTCAGCTTGGGATGATATGCTTGACAAGCCATGATGCTTTGCTAGGGACGGCTTGCACCTGTCACCCCTGGGCTTTCGGATATTGGCAAAGGCTCTTGCTACCCCCATAGTGCCTTTTTTAGGCAAGGCTCAAAAGACAAACCCACCTCCATAGGTATTACAAGGGATAAGAAACTAAGAGTAATGCTACTCAATGCCAGAAGTCTAAACCTCAAGATGCATGCACTCGAAACTCTCCTTAACATGGAGAACATCGATATCTGTGCAGTAAGAGAAGCCTGGTTCAGGGCTCCCGAGAGCACCCCAGCACTACCAGGTTATACCTCATACCATGCTTTCCGGCCCCAAAACTTGGACCGAACCACAAAAGGAGGGGGAGTATCAATATTCATCAAAGATACCCACACCTCCAGGTTGGTGGAAAAGCACAAAGCATCAAAGACTATCCATGTGCAACTAACAGTGGGTAAAACTGCCTTCCAGTTTATAGCATGCTACAGACCACCCTCCCAAATCCAAGAACCCCACTCGGCCTTCCTGAGAACACTGGAAAATATGAAGGTCTCTCCAAACACCATTATATTGGGTGACTTCAACTACCCAAACATAGACTGGGAGCATTACTCTAGCTCCAACACCCTAGCCCAAAGGTTCCTAGAATTTATAAACTCAAATGCTATGGAACAACTTGTTACCATTCCCACAAGAGGGGAAAACATACTGGACCTGATCATCACCAACATGGGGACTCTATGCTCCAGACCAGAAGTGTATCCCTCACTGGTAAGATCAGACCATAAACTAATCTCACTGGATATTCACATCCCGACCCCACCCTCTGCCTAGAAAACCACAGTGAAAAACTTCTCTAAAGCAAATTTCACACTCCTCAATACCGAGGTGGAATCCTTCAAAGCCCTCGGACCTGTGGAAAATACGGCCCAGACTGCAGACTCCTTTATAAACGCATTCTATGAACACCTTCAGGAATGCATGGATCATGCGATCCCAAATAAAACCAAGACCCAATCCTCCAAAGGCAGACATCCTGTCTGGTAGACCCCAGCCATAAACAAACTATACAATAGAAGGAGGAAGCTACTAAATGATAGAGCAAAATCCCAAAAAGGGAAGGCATCACTGATCAGTATTAGCAAAAAACTACGGGCACTCATAAAATTGTCTAAGGCCAGCTTCGAGAGAAAAATTGCACAGGACACTAAGGATAATCACAAGGCTTTCTTTAGTTATGTTAGGAACCTGGGTGGTAATTCCCAGATATGCTCAGAATTAGTCCAAAATGACAAAAAATACACCAAACCCACAGACATTGCCAACATCCTAGCTGACAGGTTCAGTGCAAACTCCCCCCCCCACCAAAAGGGCAAATATCTATCCCAGCAGAGTGCTGCCCCCCTGACATCTCAGATGCTCAGGTGAGAGCCACCCTCTCCAAAGCAAAAAGCACAGCATCAATGGGACCAGACGGTGTCCTGGGCTGTGTCCTACATGAACTCCAAGAAGAGCTAAACCCAAACATAAAACTACTGTTCAATCTTAGCCTTACTACAGAATATGTACCCAAAGAGTGGCGTACAGCAACAGTGGTCCCTCTCCATAAAGGTTGTGCCTCAATGGATCCTGGAAACTATTGCCCCATAAGCCTGACTAGCTTGGTCTGCAAAGCTATGGAAAGGATCATAATGGACATCATAAATAAAGATATTGGGGACCTACAGACACTGGATCCTACCCAGTTCGGCTTTGTTAAGGGAAGATCCTGCCTCTAATACCTCATTGATTTCTTTGAAACAGTCACCAAGGTCATTGACGAGAGGAAGGTGGTCCACACAGCCTACCTGGACCTTGCAAAAGCCTTCGATACAATACCCCACTCGGGCATTATAGATAAGCTCACCAGCTTAAATATAAACCCCTATGTCACTAGATGGATTGCAAAGTGGCTCAAGGACAGAACACACATGGTTAGAATTGCTGGAGCCATGTCAGACTCCAAACCAGTTACAAGTGGTGTCCCACAAGGCTCAGTCCTGGGACCTCTCTTGTTCGGTATATATTTCTCAGAGGTACAGGCCAACACGAAAGGACTGTGGCTGACCAAGTTCGCAGATGACTGCAAACTGGGCACCATAATCGACTCTCCAGCCGGCACAAGCATCCTCCAAAAGGGCCTCATAGAAACAGACAACTGGTGCCAGAGCCATGGCCTCAAGCTAAATGCCAAAAAGTGTATAGTCATCCCCTTTGGCAAAAACAAAGTGCCCACAAATTACCACATAGGTGGTAATCCATTAAGCGCAGAAGAAGTAATTAGGGACCTGGGGACCCAAGTTGATAGCAATCTCTCCTTTGACAACCACATTGCAAAAGTTGTTAGAAAAACATTTTATATAGCCCACCTAATCATGAAGGGATTCACATCTAGATCAGGGGAGTTCATCGTGCCTCTTTACTCATCCCTCATCAGGCCCATAATTGAGTACAATGCCCCTTTTGGGATGTACCTTACCAGACACCTGCAGCAACTGGAAAGACCCCAAAAGTACCTCACCAAGAGGATCAAAGGGCTCAAACAGATGCCATATGCTGCCCGGTTAAAGAAACTCCAGCTCTATTCAGTGGCATACCGCCTGTTCAGAGGCGATCTGTGCCTATAAAGCCATGTCCAACCCAGAATTAATGGACATGCTGCACCTCAGAAAATCCAAATCCCATCGAGCTACGCTCAGAGACTTGAACCTCAGCACTGAAATAAATAGGACATGCTGGAGGGACAGATTCATAACCCAGAGGCTCCCTTCACTCTGGAATAAAATCCCAGTCCAGGTTAGGCAGAGTCCCTCATTGACTCTCTTCAAGAGGAATCTTGATGAGTGGATGGGAGATCGTAGGTTTACCCCAGGTATCACTTCTTTGTCACTGTTAGACAGAGGCACAGTATACTAACCTCAAAAAAGGGCATAGCAAAATAAATTTAAAATGGGTGGTGAAAGCCAAACACATTCTGGCTAGGCTTATAAATGCCCTAGGGCAGATAGCCTAGTATGAACCTATGAACCTATGAACCTATGTTTTGCATCCTGCCTTTCATTAATATTTTGTATACGTCATATGTGCTATGTTTTTTCAGTGGCTACTACTGACTGCCTACCGTAACTGTTTTACTGGTAATAGTTACTTTGTAGCTATGTGGTAGTTATGTGTATTATCATTCTGTTGTGTCTTTGGACCAAAAATGTCATTGAGGCACAGACCCCCCTTCAGTGAGGCAAAAAACACAATAATAATGGATGTGCTATGTAAACATAATGCCTTCCTTCTTGGAAGGGATCATTCCCATATGCCAGAGAGGCTGAGGATATGGCAGGAAATCATTGATAACATAACAGCTGTGGGCAGGCATGGGCATGCTTAAAAAACAGGCGCACCACAGGGCCGATGACATGACCACATCTGCAAGGAAGCATGCAGCTGCTGTTGTCCAAGACCAGAGTGTAACCAGTGATGGGTCTGCTGTAGAACCACCTCCCACCTCCAATGAAAAATTCCTGGTGAATCTTCTGACACAGGACAACTCAGAGAAGAGTGTCCCACAATATGTCCTTGATGTGGGTGCAACTCCTTCTCAGTCCCAGGAAGTGCTTCCAGGTAGGCTTTATTTTATGACCAGTTCAATACTGTTGCATAGTGAAACAACTGAAATAAAAGTTACTTCTGTGTCACTTTTGTTTTTTAGGTGGGAGATTAAATATTAATATAGTGATAAGCTCAGTTTGGAGTTGTCAGCCATGTATTTCAAAGGTTCATAGGTAGGTACTAGGCTGTCTGCCTGAAGGCATTTATAAACCTAGCTGGAATGTGATGGCTTTCACTGCCCCCTTAGATTAGTTCCCTGTGCCTCTGTCCAGCAGAGCCATTGAAGTGATCCCTGGGGTAAACATTCTGTTTCCCATCCACTCGTCAAGGTTTCTTTTGAAGAGGGTTAGCGAGGAGCTCTGCCTAATGTAGATTGGAAACTTGTTCCAGAGCATGGAAAGTCTCTGGGACAGGAATCTATCCCTCCAGCATGTCCTATTTATTGTTGTGGTGAGGTTTAGATCCCTGGAGTGTGTGGCTTGAGGGGATGTGGTTTTCTTTAGGTGGAGCATGTCCATCAGTTCTGGGTTGGACATGGCCTTGTATGTCAGGCAGAGACCACCTCTGAGTAGGTGGTATGCAGCCGAGTACAGCTGGAGTTTCTTCAGTCAAGCTGCATAGGGCATCTGCTTGAGGCCAGTGATCCTCTTGGTGAGGTACTTCTGCGGTCTTTCCAGTTGTTGCAGGTGTCTTGTAAGGTACATCCCAAATGGGGCATTGTACTCTATGATGGGTCTGATGAGTGATGTGTAGAAGGGCCCAATGATCTCTTTAGATTTGGATGCAAACCCTTTTGTGATTAGGTGGGCCACATAGAAGGATTTCCTAACTACTTTGGCAATGTGATTATCAAAGGAGAGGTTACTATCTACTTGGGTCCCCAGATCCCTTATTACGTTTTCAGTATTTAGGGGACTACCACCTATGTGGTAGTTTGTGGGTACTTTGTTTTTTCCAAAGGGGATGACTATGCACTTTTTGGTGTTTAGCTTGAGGCCATGGTTTTGACACCAGTTATCTGTCTCAGTGAGACCCTTTTGGAGGATGTCTGTGTGAGTCGGAGAGTCAATTATAGCCCCTAGTTTACAGTCATCTGCAAACTTGGTCAGCCATAGTCCTCCTGTGCTTGCCTGTACCTCTGAGAAGTATATGCCAAACAGGAGGGGTCCTAGGACTGAGCCCCGGGGAACACCACTTGTAACCGGTTTAGAGTCAGACCTAGCTCCCGCAACTCTTACCATGTGGGTTCTGTCCATGAGCCAGTTGGCAACCCATCTCATGATGTAGGGGTTTATGTTCAGGCTGGTGAGCTTGTCTATAATACATGAGTGGGGAAAGTTGTCAAAGGCCTTTGCGAGGTCTAGGTAGGCTTTGTGGACCACCTATCCCTCGTCTATAGCCTTGGTAACTGTCTCACAGAAGTCCACCAGGTATAGTAGGCATGATCTGTCCTTAACAAAGCTGAGCTGGGTAGGGTCCAGTGTTTGGTGGTTCCCAAAGTCTCTGTTAATGAGATCCATGATGATGTGCTCCACAGGTTTGCAGACCAAGCTAGTCAGGCTTATAGGGCGATAGTTCCTGGGGTCCGTTGTGGCTCCACCTTTGTGGAGCAGAATAACCATTGCTGTGCACCACTCTGTGGGCATGTAGCCTGTGGAGAGGCTGAGTTTAAACAGTGTGTTTAGGTGAGGGGTTAGTTAATCTTTGAGCTTGTGTAGGTTGCAGACTGGGATATCGACTGGTCCCATTGATGCTGTGTTTTTGGCTTTGGAGAGAGCTGTTTTAATCTTAGTGTCTGTGATTTGAGGGGCACTACATTCTTCTGGTATAGTTATGGGCCCTTTTGGGGGTGAGAGGGGGGTAAAGTTTGCACTGAACCTATCTGCCAGGATGTTGGCTATATCAGTCGGTCCAGTGTATTTTGTGCCATTCTGCACTAACTCCGAGCTGATCTGATAATTGCCACTTAGATTCTTGACATAGCTAAAGAACACCTTGTGGTTATCTTTGGAGTCCATGGCAATTTTTCTTGCGAAGCTAGCCTTGGATGATTTTATGAGGGAACATAGTTTCTTGCTGATAGTGATCAGGGATGTCTTCCCTTCTTGGGATTTTACTCTTTTCTGTACTAGTTTCCTCCTTCCATTGCATAGCTTGTTTATGGCAGGGGTCCACCAGACTGGTTTCCTTTTCTTGGAGGAGTGAGTCTTGGTTTTGTTTGGGATAGCACGATCCACGCATTCTTGTAGGTGCCCATAGAGTGCATTAGTAAAGGATTTTGCAGATTGGACAGCGGTATCCTTTAGCATGGGGGCTTTGAAACTTCCCACCTCGGTCTTAAGTCTTAAGGTCTTTCCGGTAACTTGTCTAGTGCAGATACAAAGTCATAGTTTTAACACTTGAATTTGCTTATTCGTGTTCAGCACTTGTTCAGAACTTGTAAGCACTAAATAAGTAATTAATTACTATAGCACTAAACCTTCCTCGTTGCCTAGAGGAAAACAGTTTTTGCACTTACTTCTCTCACTTGCTTAGAGAAAAACAGCTCTTGTACTCACTTTCCTCACTTATCTAGAGGTAAATAGTTTTTTTATTCAGGCATGTCCAAGGGTCAGCTCCCATTGTTCTCTCCTGTCTATCTGATGAATCTCGGCATCTTGGGGCAATGTAGAAATTGCTTCATGTACATAGACAACCCTCTCCTCCTACCACCAAACACTACAACCTGTGAGAGATGCACATATCTAACCAAACTGGAGGTAAAGCTCTCTCCAACCAAGACTGAATTTGACATTCAAGAGGAGAAGGTAAACACTTGCACCACACCACACTTATCACATAGTCTCACTAAATCTACACCACCAAAATCTACACATAGAAACACAAAAACATTCACAGAGGCTCTCAATAATAATCTGCCCAAGCAACAGAGACCTCCAAAGCAGAAATGCAAGCAACTTCCACCCCACAACACAACCCAAATGACACATGGCCCACAGATTCAGTGTGCCACTCAACCACAGCCAATAAGGCAAAACAACAAATCCAACACACTAGTCATAGGTGACTCTATAGTCAGCTAAACTGATGTCCCACTCACCAGGCTAAACAAAGAGAAGGTTACTGTCAGCTGCCTGTCGGGTGCCAGGATCCGCCACATAACCCACGCACTCAGGTCACTCCACAACAAGTACAAATATGACTGTCATTGTCCATGTTGGTGTGAACGACCCGAGATGCACCTCCCTGGACTACATGAAAAGAGACATGGAAGAGTTCTTCATTCTTATAGCCCAGGCAAGTATGACCCTAGCCCTGAGTAGCATTCTGCCATCACCCAGAATAATACCGCAATACAAGGACAAAATGATTGACTTCAACAATTGGCTGAACTTCTGGTGTCATTCTAGGGGGATCTAGTATCTGTCTGCTTAGGATGACATGGTTGACAGGCCATGATGCTTTGCCAAAGATGGCCTGCACCTGTTGCCCTTGGGATTCTGGATGCTGGTTAAGGCTCCTGCCACCCCTATAGTGCCTTTTTTTAGGCTGGGTTCAAATAACAAATTCACCACCATAACCAGAACAGGCAAGCAAAAACTGAGGGTAATGCTAGTCAATGCTAAAAGTCTAAATCTCAAAATGCACTCACTCAAGGCACTCCTTAAAATGGAGAACATCGATATCTATGCAGTGACTGAGACCTGGTTCAAGGCTCCAGAGATCAACCCTGCACTACCAGGCTATAACTCATACCACACTTTTCGGCCATGTAACCTGGATCAGAACACCAAAGGCGGAGGTGTGTCCATATTAATTAAGGATATTCACACCTCCAGGCTAGTTGGTCAGCATAATGCATCCGAGGTTATCCAAGTGCAACTAACTCTGGACAAAACTGCAATCTAAATTGTAGCTTGCTACAGATCCCCTACCATGCCCCAAGATTCCCACTTGTCTTTTCTTGCTGTACTGGAAAATATTAGGGTTCAACCAAACCCCCTAATAATGGACAATTTCAACTACCCCACCATTAACTGGGAAACTACTCATGTACCAACTCTTTCACACAACACTTTCTGGAATTCATAAACTCCAATGCCCTGAATCAACTTATCCACACCCCCACTAGGGGCAACAATATCCTAGACCTAGTCATTACCAACATGAGTGACCGGTGTTCCACACCTGAAATCAGCTCCTCATTGGGCCGATACGACAATAAACTAATCACCCTTGATATCCACATCCCGCTCCGATCCCCCATTAAGGAAACCACGGTAAAAAATTTCTCCCAAGCCAACTTCATGCTTCTTAAGACAGAAGTGGTGAATGTCATGACACCCATGCAGATGGACAATACAGTTACAACTGCTGAATCCTACACCAATGCACTCTATAAGCACTTACACAAGTGCATGGATCATGCTACCTCAAACAGAGCTAAGATGCTATCCTCCAAAAAAAGGAAGCCAATCTGGTGGTACCCTGCCATAAACAAACTGTAAAAAAAAGGAAGAAATTGATGCAAAAGAGAGTAAAATCCCATGAGTGGAGGAGGTCCCTGGTCAGCCTCAGTAAGAAGCTGAGATCCCTTATAAGATCCTCCAAAGCTAGCTACGAAAACAAAATCACCACTGATTCCAAGGACAACCACAAAGCATTCTATAGCTGTGTCAATAATCTCAATGGCAACACCCAGATCTGCTCTGAGTTACACCACAACTACACAGGTCCCTGTAATCACAACTACACAGGTAAAAGCTGCACTCTCTAAAGCCAAAAACACAGCATCCATGGGACCGAACAACATCCCAGGCTGCATTTTACACAAACTTCAGAACGAACTGGCTCCCCACCTAAGCACCATGTTCAATCATAGCCTCACATCAGGCTGTGTGCCCACTGAATGGTGTACAGCAAAGGTTATCCCACTTCACAAAGGGGAGCCACCACTGTTTCCAGGAGCTATCACCCTATTAGCCTGACGAGCCTGGTCTGCAAAGCCATGGAACGTATCATCATGGAACTCATAAACAAAGACATTGGTAACCGCCAAACTCTGGATCCCATCCAGTTCAGGTTTGTGAAAGGCAGATCATGCCTCCTGAACCTGATCGACTTCAGGCGGTCACCAAAGCAGTAGATGAGGGTAAGGTGGTTCATACAGCCTATCTTGACCTTGCCAAGGCTTTCAACACCATCCTCCATTCTGGAATTATAGCTAAACTTGCTAAACTAGATATAAATCCCTACATCACAAGATGAGTTTCCAATTGGCTCACTGACAGGACCCACATTGTAAAAGTTGCACACTCCAAATCTGACCTCAAACCAGTGACAAGTGGAGTACCACAGGGTTTAGTCCTGGGACCTCTCCTTTTTGGTATCTACTTCTCTGAAGTGCAGGCTAACAAAGAAGGCTTCTGGCTAACAAAGTTCACAGATGTCTGCAAACTAGGAATCATAGTCTAGTCCCCAGATGATGTGGAAATCCTACAGAAGGGCCTCGCTGAGACAGATGCCTGGTGTCAGAGCCATGGCCTCAAGCACAATGCCTAAAAGTGCATTGTCATCCCCTTTGGTAAAAACTCTGTACCCATGAACTATTACATAGACAGCAGTCTACTTAACACCGAATGTGTGATAAGAGACCTTGGGACCCAGATGGACAGTAGTCTGTCCTTTGATAATCACATTGCCACAGTAATCAGAAAGTCCTTCTATGTGGCACACCTCATCATAAAAGGGTTATCATCCAGGAAAAAAGAGATCATTGTTCCCCTCTACTCGACACTCATTAAACCCATTATAGAATACAATGCCCCTTTTGGAATGTACCTCACAAGACATCTGCAGCAGCTGGAAAGGCCACAGAAGTACATTACAAAGAGGATTACTGGCCTCAAACAGATACACTACCCTGACTGTCTCAAAAAACTCCAGCTTTACTCCATAGCATATCGCCTACTCTGAGGTGATCTCTGCCTAACATTTAAAGCTATGTCAAACCCAGAGCTGTTGGACATGCTACACCTAAAGAAATGCCAATCCCTCCAAGCTACACGGTCTAGGGACTTAAACCTTGTCACCACAATAAACAGGACATGCTGGAGGGATAGATTCCTGTCCCAAAAACTTCCCATACTCTGGAACAGGCTATCCATCTATGTCAAGCAAAGTTCTTCATTAGCACTCTTCAAGTAAAATCTTGATGAGTGGATGGGAAATAGGAAATACACCCCAGGGATCACTTCTGTGTCTCAGTGTGACACTGGCACAGGAAAATAACTTTCTTGGGTGGCGCAAGCCAGGGAACCTTGTTGGCTAGGCTTACGTAGACCCTCTGGCCGATAGCCTAGTACCTACCTTTGAACCTATGAACCTTAAGTAACGTGAAGTTTGCTTTTGAAAAGTTTTTCATGGTGGTTTCTTTAACCTGGGGTGGTGGTGGAATGTGGATATCCAGAGTGATTAGTTTATGGTCAGATCTAACCAGCGAGAGGATGATCTCCGGTGTGGAACACTGGTCGCCCATGTTGGTGATGACCAGGTCCAATATGTTGTCACCTCTGGTGGGAGTGTTGACCAGTTGATCCAGGGCATTTGAGTTTATAAAGTCTAGGAACTGTTGGGCAAGGAAGTTTGTACTTGAGTAGTTCTCCCAGTTAATGTTTGGGTAATTGAAATCACCCAATATCAGGGTGTTTGGTAGGACCTTTATGTTTCCCAGTGTTTCCAGGAATGTGGAGTGGGGTTCCTGGGACATGGTGGGTGATCTGTAGCAAGCTATAATTTGAATAGCAGTTTTGCCCATTGTTAGCTGCATGTGGATGATCTTTGACACATCGTGCTGTGCCACTAACCTGGAGGTGTGGGTATCCTTGATGAATTTGGATACTCCCCCGCCTTTTGTATTTCGGCCTGGGTGTTGTGGCCGAAATGTATGGTATGAGTTGTAGCCTGGTAGTGCTGGGGTGCTCTCTGGAGCCTTAAATCAAGTTTCTGTTACTGCACATATATTGATTTTCTTTATACTGAGGAGTGCCTCTAGTGCGTGCATTTTGAGGTTTAGACTTCTGGCATTGAGTAGCATTACTCTGAGTTTTTTGTTACTTGTGCTATTTACAGTGGTAGGTTTGTCTTTTGAGCCTTGCCTAAAAAAGGTACTATGGAGGTGGTAAGAGCCTTGGCCAGTATTGGAAAGCCTAAGGGTGGCAGGTGCAAACCATCTCTAGCGAAGCAGGGTGGCTTATCGAGCATGTCATCCCGGGATGACAGACACTGGATCTCCTTTGAATTTACCTGTTAAAGTAAAATGTTATGCTGATTGAGAGGAGAATATGTAGTACCTCCTATCTTACTGTTAAATGTGATGGTGTTGGCCTTACCTCTTGTTTAACTTCTTTCAAGACTGTCAGGAATCCAGCACCATAGGCCTCCTGCAGGTGGTAAGCCAAATCAAGTTATTTCAGTACCGCAGATCAGTGTCTAGTAATCTAAGTTATTTTATGCCTGTTGTGTATATTGCTGTACTGTCTGTAATAGCAGTAACACAGTTAGTTCTTTAGCATATACTGCAGCATAGTAGTGCAGATATTAATGTATGCCTGTGTTTCTCCCTTTTTGTCACAGGTGATCATGACAGTAAGAGTGTGGGCCCTGTGCCACCTGATGTCAGTGTCTCATCAGAGACTGATGATGATAGTGGCAAAACTGAGGCACAGTCAGGAGGGGGGGTGTACAGGTTGAATCTGACACAGAGGTTGGCATCCAGCCACACCTTCCTTTTTCCCCAGACACAGCCAGTAGGCCTTCTCCTACCCAGTCCACTGATCCTGCAGATATAAGACAGGAGGAGGGCAAGGACATTGAGCAGGGAAGTATAGCTACTGCAGCTTCAGTGCCTGTTGAGTCTGGCCATAACCATAATGTTGGTAAGGTGCCATATAGGAGGATTAATGGGGCTGCTCAGAGAATGCCTGTTATCCCTTCTCCACCTGATGCAGGTGTTTCTTCCTGTGTCAACCAGCATATGTTTAGGGCAGGAATGGAGGCACAGACAGAAAATCACACTAGAGAAATGCTCAGGGTTGTGGATGTGGCACAATATGACATGTGTGACAGCCTCCATTGTGTTTCTGATTCCCTGGATCAGATGAAATTCACATTGGAATGAGGAGTGCCTGTGATGGACTGAGGGATGTCTGTCATAGAACAAGCAGTGTCTGTGATCAAATGTCTGCTAGGAGCCAAAAAGCATCCTTGTGGGTGTAGGTCAGCCACAACATCTGCTGACAGCCAATGTGGTCATTCCCAATCATGTTCCTGCAGTGGCAGTACTTCTGCTGGTCTTTTGGTGAGTGTGCTATCCACATCCAGATGTGGCAGACCATGGGTCATGGTGCTGGGCATTTCTATGAAGACATCATGTCCAGCAGACATCTGTCATGCTCAGGTAGCAGTACTCCATCTGACCTTGGGCATGGAGTTGCCAGTGCAACTCCTGGCAGAGTCAGTTCACATGGTTGGGGCCAACAACAATAAGCTGCCACCTTTACCATGCATGGCTCACACCTGTCCAACATACCAAGATGTAGAGCTAGCACTGAGCTTGGCTGTGATCATGCAGACTCTGACACACCACTTTCACATGGAGGACCCCTACAGACACACACACAGCCTGCCTGCTTCTCTTTCTCCCTCACACACTCTCACCCACGTTGTTTGTCAGCCTAGGCCTTTGCCTGTCCTCCCACAGCACCATGTGCAATGATAACTGTGCCAGATCCCTGTTTTCTCCATTTTGGATTCAGGGATACAAAAGCTTTGTGTCTGATGCACATGGTGCATTGCTACATTAGTGCCTAGTATATATGCATTTGTATTGTTGAACTGATAATTGCACCTGTCAGTTATATATATATATTGCCAAATTATATAGTGGATAGCATCATCATGACAGTACTTTCTAGTGCATTCTCTTGTAAGAGTTGTGAAGTCAGGAACTGCAATGTGTGTCATTACTTTATTACCTTTCTCTTTAATATTTTTGAGCACATAGGTATGGTGCACATCATAAAACATGCCATCATATGCAGATCTCAGGATTGTCAGAATTGTATGACATCACTGTAGTAAACTCATCAGAACAGTAATACAGTATAATGCTCTCTTTTGCAGGAATCTCACCAAACACATGTAACACCTGGACAGACCACAGGGTTTTCTCATCAAGATAACACAGGGCCTACTGACCATGACATGATGTATGTGGGTAGATTAAAAGACATGTCACTGTCATCTGTCTGGTATCGCATTACATTGTAACTGTGATTCTAAGCCTATTACTTTTGGTTTAAGCACTTGGGCTTCAAGCCAGTTGTCTTACATTATGAAGGTTTGTAGTTTACACTCTGGAGGGAGGAGAAGGTAGCCTCTGCCCTTCTGAACTGGGAATTGCTGATTGAATGCTTATTCTGGCTATCACTCTAAGTCTTTTTGTTATGGTTTAAGCACTCAGTCTCCAAACCACTTATTTTACATTAGGAAGGTTTGTGGTGTAGACTCTTGTGGCAGGGGAGGATACCTAGAACCTTCTAAGCTGGGATTTTCTGGTTGAAGACTTACTGTGTATGTTATTCTGAAAATGTCTTGGTTCTGGTTTAAACACTTGTGTTCCAGACCACATTTTTTGCATAAGGAATTTATTTTGTCTACAGACTTACTGGAGTATTCTACTGGATTGCTGCTTTATTTAAAATGTTTGCTCTTTTGTTGTGATTGCAATTTTCTGCACTTTGGATTTCTAGAGCTTTTGCATTTTATAGCATACACTCTATTCAGGCTTGCTGAATTTAGACTGTTTGGTGTCATTGGAACACTATAGCCAACCCTCTTACATTAAGAAGGCCCTCCTGCATCCTTCTGGCAGAACTGTGCAGCTAAGAACCAATCTGACTTGGGGATTGCTGGAATAAGGCTCCCTGTTGGCCTTTCCTTTTTTTTACTTAATAAAATAGTTTAACTTCATTTGTATTCCAGTGTTGAATTTTGGGGTGTTTGTGCTCTGTTTACTGTAGCTGCTCAGAACTTGCACTGCTGCCCTGTGAGTAATTCAAGTGTGCATTGTGAAACATTGACACATTTCTGTAATGCAAGCCCTGCACAGAATAGACATTTTGTTAGTCTTATACCAAAACCTGTTTCATCTAGCCCACTCCCCACTACTTACTACAGTATATACCTTCCATAATGGACAGACAGTTTCCCACCATGTCTCCTTGCAGCCTGATGGACATGGGCATCCTGATGCAACAGAGCAATTGCTTCATGTATCCTGACAACCAGGTACTGTTAAGACGAACTAATACAGTATGTGAGAGTTGTATCTATACTATGAATTTGGAATCAATTCTCTCACATAACAAGAAACCATATATTAAGCATGTTGTCAACACACACAATTCACCAGTTGCACATACGTTCACAAAACATAAACCCACATACACGGAGGTACTTCCTAGAAACCTAACTCAAGATTGCATACCTCCCAGGTGAAAACCTACTGCACGCAGTACAGACCCAACAGAATCCACTACACATAATAATAGACACACCAGTGTCTCAACCAATAAGCCCCTCAGGCAAAACACCTGAAAACTAAATGTTTTGCTCATAAGTGACTCAATAGTGAGACAAATAGATGTTCCCCTTGCCAAGCTGGACAAGGAGAAGGTCACATTTGGCTGCCTGACAGGTGCCGGGGGCCATCAAATCACTTATGCACTTAAGTCTCTCAACAACAAGTGGCACTATGATTCTGTCTTTGTCCTTGTTGCAGTGAATGACTGGAGACATACCTCACCGTACTATATGAAGGTGCTTTCTTCTCCTGTATTGGTCTTTTTAGGCAATGCCAGAAGTAAAGTCCCAACATAAAGTATCTACCACAGACAAATTGAAGGTTATGCTGCTTAATACATGATGTGTAAATCAAACTGCACTCACTGGAAGAACTCATTACCTTGGCAGATACCCATGACTGTGCAGTCACACAGACATGGTTCAAGGCCACAGAGAGCACCTTGGCCATACAAGGGTATAATGCTTTCCACACATTCACACATCAAAACAAATGTGAAAGAATCAAAGGTGGAGGTGTATAAATCTTCATTAAAGACAAATACACTGCACGACTGGTCAAAGAGTACCCCTTCCATATCATAGATAGCTACATCCCCCAATATGAACCACGAGGACCACTCTGCCTACTTGGACCTAATTGAGTCACTCAATAGACAGCCAAACACCTCGGTCATGTATGATTTCAGCTATCCTTCTATCTATTTAGAGTTATATATGTGCACAAACGCACTCACCCTAAGGTTGCTGGACTTTGTTAATGAGAATGCTGTGTAACAGATAGTCTGCACTCCCACAAAATTCTTGAATGTCCTGAACTTAGCACTGACAAACATAATAGTTCTCTATATTAACCCCTATGTGTTGGCACCCCTGGATAAGTCAGATCACAATTCTGTCTTGTTCACATTCAGAATCATACCCGACACCCCAAATAGCAGAAAGGATGAAACATTTCTCCAAAGCAAACTATAAGCTCCTAACAGATGCCATAAAGAGTTTCAAACCCTTTGCTGCTGCTATTAACAATGACTGCTATGCAGAGGTGTACACAAATGGCTTGTATAAAAAGCTATACATATGTATAGAGTTGGCTGAACGTGAATAGATCAAAACAAGTTCCTCACTGAAAACAAGCCACCTGAGTGGGCATCAAGTATGCATAGTTTGTACAAGTGGAAGAAAAGAGGGAACTGACTCACCAGAGGAAGGACACCCTCTAAAGCTTGACCAGGGAAATTAACTATCTTCAAAAGTTCTCTAAAGCCATGTACAAACCTAAAGTAGCATCCTTAGCTAAACATAATCAAGAGGCATTCTTTAGCTTCATCAGACATCTAAAAAGTGAAGGCCCAGCTTTGTGACCAACTAGTAGCGGATGGTACCACTCATACTGACTCTGAGGATATAGCCAACCTGCTACCAGACAGTTTGGGAAAACTTCACCCCCTATCCCCACAAGCATACCCCAAAACATATCCATCAGCATTCGTCTACCTAGTATCATCCTATGAACCTAAGGTGAGTTCTTGCCTGGGCTACAGGCCAGTGTCTGATCATAGCCTGGTGGGATGGTTGGATATGCAATAATCTGATATAGCTGATTACATCAGCATTGTCTGTTGAGCATATGGTGATAGCTGTGTCCTGCATGCTGGTATAAAAGATCTCTGTAATGTCAAGTAATATCGGCCACCCATACACATACACACACACACACACACACACACACACACACACACACACACACACACACACACACACACACACATGACTACAGTGAGAAGAGCACTCCTACTTTTCTAAGTATCCATACTACAGAACACAGTACTACACACAGGGGCAATGACACATGTCTGACTTTTACATGTCTGCAGGTCACCTTATTGTGGATGACATCAGCAGGCCATGTGGGAGACAAGAGGTTGAGAGGGCTACTTCTGCAAGTATGAAAAGAATATTAATCCATGCCATTGGAGAAGTAACTGTAGGATAGCACATCTATTCTGCTGATTAGAAAAACACACACAAGCAGTTGACTGCAGTGAAAACAGAACACCTAGCTAAGTACACATACTATAGAATTCAGTACTTAACAGAAGTGCCACAGCACAAGTCTGACTTTTACATAGCTGTAGGTGAACATGTGGTAGATGATATCAGCGGGCCACGTGGGGGACAACAGTTTATGAGGCCTGAATAGACACATCAATTCATAGGTTCATATGAGACCAGTAGCCTAAGACAGTATGTCCTAGGTGTGCAGATGCCAAGCTGGGTAAAAACACAAGCACCCTTATTGAGCATAGTTGGATGTTTGAGCATAGCAGTGCAAGGGTGTCAGCACCACAGACTAGCCCTGTCCATGAGGAAGCAAACAACATGATATATTACACTTTGTAGTGTGGTTTCTATATGTGTGTAAAAATACTGAGCCCCCAGGGTTTTATTACTTTGGGGGAGTGGACAACATATGTATGTATTGTGAATATATGATGTATGATGTATACTGATCATATGTACAGAAGATTAGCTGAATTTGGACTGTCACCTCCAGAGAGAGAGGTGCAACAAAGTAATTGTGTTGTATAGCCAATTGGACTGAATCAAGTATGTCAAGTAGACATGTGTGTGACATGGAGAGCTATATATGGGACAATTTCTTTTTTAGGGACAGGTGCCCTATTTTTTTTTTTTTTTTTTTTTTTGAAAGTGGAATGACAGGGAAAGGACATGGGTATGTTTGAGGCAGATAATTTGGCAATGTGAGGAAGCAATTGCTGGCAGACATGTAAGACAACAGAGAGGGACAGCAAAGAACACAAGAGGTGGGTGAACACCATGGTTGGGGTAAGGGTGTAGACCTTGCAAAGACATGGATGTCAAGGCTGATGACACTGATAGTCAAGTCCTCACTCACTGGACTGTCATGACTGTCAACTCACTGCACCGATGACTACAGGGCCTGACATCTGCATCTCCTTGTGTTATTAAGTACAATAATGGAGAGCAGTGTCTCCATCTGGTGTAGGCATGCAGCCACAGTGTAGCATACAATAATATGCACCATCTCCAGCAGTTATTCTTGCGTGATAAAACCAACCACTCTGTCACTGCACTGGAGGGAACCACAGGCCTGTCCTCCATGGCAGATGTATCTGAGGGGCCAGGTAGTGCAGGGGCAGCACAAGGGATTCTACCAGTTAGTGTCTCAGACATGCTGAGCCTTGGTGCCATAGCTAGTGGAGTGGGGGCAGGTGAAATCCATAGGTCAGTCCTAACATGCTGTGCTGTGGAGGAAAGAAAAAAAAAAAGAAAAAAATAAAGGTTAGGGGTAGTAATTGCAGACATTATCTTATTTGCTTGTTTAGGCTGAGGAGGGTGGTCTTCCAGGTCTGGGTTCTCATTTTTGTATTTGTAGACAGCAGCTTCTTTAGCTTACTGTGAAACCTAGTAATGACAGACATGTGTCTGTCCAGGATGAAATAACAGTATTCCAGAGGCTGGTGTAAGAGGCTCATTGTAATGTTGAGCAACAGCTGTCTCTCTCACACACACACACACACACACACACACACACACACACACACACACACACACACACACACACACACACACACACACACACACACAAACCAACACTTCCATTTCATGTAGCGAGAATGGAACCCCCTACCTATTTAAGGACATGCACTACAGAACACACTACTTAACACAAGCACTACGGCTCAAGTCCAAGTTGGATTGTTTCAGAGAACATTTTATAGATGATGACATCAGCAGTGTCTGCTGAGGACAAGATAAGAGTGTCCCACAAGCTGCTGTAAAAGGCTCACTGTAAAGTCCAGCATCACCTTACACACACACACACACACACACACACACACACACACACACACACACACACACACACACACACACACACACACACACACACCAAAACCACCTCTGACTGCAGTGAGAATAGAACCTTTACCTATCTAAGTGCACATACTACAGCACACAGTACTTAACACAAGTACCATGGCTCAAGACCAACTCGAAGTGTGTCAGTCAGCACTTTATGGATGACATCAGCAGTGTCTGTTGAGAACAAGATAACAGCGCCCCACAGGCTAATGTAAAAGGCTCACTCTAATGTCCAGCAACAACTCACACACAAACCGACCCTCCATTTGACTGCATTTAGAATAAAAGCCCTTCTTAAGGACACAGACTACAGAAAGCAGTACTTATTTCATGCACCTTGGCACAAATTTAATTTTAACAGGACTGCAGGTGAACTTATAGTAGATGACATTGGCAGGCCATGTGGGAGACAAGAGGTTGAGAGGCTTGCATATGTACATTGCTTCATAGTGTCATCTGAAGCTAGTAGCCTAATAGCAGTAGGCTATTTGGAAGCCTAGCTGTGTAACAACACAATTACCTTGATTGAGCATACTTGGTTGTTTGAGTTTTACAGAGCAAGACTGTGAGCACCACCAAGGGGTTCTATCCATGAATGAGCACACAACATTATGTATAACACTGTATTGTGCACTGCAGACCACACTACTTAACACAAGCACTATGGCTCAAGTCCAAGTTGGATTGTTTCAGAGAGCATTTTATAGATGATGACATTAGCAGTGTCTGCTGAGGACAAGATAAGAGTGTCCCACAAGCTGCTGTAAAAGGCTCACTGTAAAGTCCAGCATCACCTCACACACACACACACACACACACACACACACACACACACACACACACACACACACACACACACACACACACACACCAACACCACCTCTGACTGCAGTGAGAATAGAACCCCTACCTATCTAAGTGCACATACTACAGCACACAGTACTTAGCGCAAGTACCATGGCTCAAGACCAACTTGAAGTGTGTCAGACAACACTTTATGGATGACATCAGCAGTAACTGTTGAGGACAAGATAACAGTGCCCCACAGGCTACTTTAAAAGGCTAACTCTAATGTCCAGCAACAACTCACACACAAACCAACCCTCCATTTGACTGCATTAAGAATAAAAGCCCTTCCTAAGGACACAGACTACAGAAAGCAGTACTTATTTCATGCACCTTGGCACAAATTTAATTTTAACAGGACTGCAGGTGAACTTATAGTAGATGACATTGGCAGGCCATGTGGGAGACTAGAGGTTGGGAGGCTTGCATATGTACATTGCTTCATAGTATCATCTGAAGCTAGTAGCCTAATAGCAGTAGGCTATTTGGAAGCCTAGCTGTGTAACAACACAATTACTGATTGAGCATACTTGGCTGTTTGAGTTTTATAGAGCAAGACTGTGAGCGCCACCCAGTGGTTATATCCATGAATGAGCACATAACATTATGTATAACACTGTATTGTGGCTGCTATATGTGTGGAAAAAGTAATGAGACCCCAGGGGTGTAGTGCTTATTTGGGGTGGTTTGGGGGGAGGGGACAAATGAATATATTGTAATTAACATATATTATTATTATTGTTATAACATATATTATATATGGGTCTACTTGAAATTAAAGAAATCTCAGTAGACTGACTTTTAAAACACTGAGCCGTAAAGCTCGACCTTCCAAATGAGTGACACTTCAGAATGCCAACTTCCGAATGCTTGACAGTCCAACTTCAGCGTAACAGGAAATCCACTCTTGTGAATGTAGGAGTGCAATCTCAGAGTTGGTATCTATAAGTAGCAGGGGGTGTAGGGTGGCATAGCCCCCCTGCAAAAACATGAAATTTAAAGGTTTGTATGTTAGAGTTTTTTTATTTATGGTGTATGCTTTGTTTTAATGGTAAGGGTTTAGACTAGTTTAGATGGTGGGCAGGGTGTGGGTCAGGTGAACTCCATAGTTTTATTTGGAATGTTGTGTAGTTTTATTTGGAATGTTGTGGTTTTTTTTAATATGTTGTTTGTGTGTGTTGTTCTCTGTATGTTGTAGGGATGTTTGTCTGGATTGTGTGTATTGGGTATCTGAGGTGTCGGTTTTGTGCTGTGTCAGTGTTGTGGCCTCGGTGTTTTCAAAGTTGGTGTTGTGTGATTTTGTTTCTGTGCACTAGACCTATTATATTATATATATTAATATATTATATATTATAATATATTGTGCCCTTAGTTTGCAATATTTCCACATGAAGTTTTATGTCGTACAAATAAACAGCAATAATAAAATATCATATATACAATTCCCTAATGCAACAAGCATTGGATTTGGGCAAAGGCTAATAAAATGTACACGTATGCCAGCTAGGCATGTTTTTGCACAGGGAAGCAGTGCACAAATGTGATGTGCATTGCTAATGTTGGCTACTATACCCCAGTCCCATCTGTTCTCCAGGCCAGATTTTCATGATGGTTAAGAGCATTAATTGAATGTATCCATTTTCTATTTTTGGGTGTCTGCTTTCTATGAAATCTGTTTTCCCCTGCTTCAACAATGTTGCGCATAGTGTAAAAACAAGAGAAGCTTAGCCAAACTTTTTTTGGTATGTGGAGCATCATGGAAAACTGGAATTAAAAGAAGACAAATAGGAAAAGATACTAAAATTAAGGAACACATACGCAAAATCTGTACAAGCACAGCATAACTTGATAGTACTCATCACAAATTTCCACATATGTCAGGGTTTGAATCCTCACACAAATACAGCTTCAAAAACAGGAGGAATGCCTCAGTTCTCTTAGCCACACAAACAGCTTTGCATCAATGAAATGGAAAGTTATTCTTAAACAACCAACTGCGTCAGAATATAATTGCTATCAAACCATCAGCTGTGATTTCTGCATTTTATTCTCTTTACTTTATCTGACATAGAGCAGTTAGTGATCACACAACCTGTCATAATTATGCTTACAAATATACATCTCTGTGTTACCTGTCTGTGTTTCTTGAACATTTATCAGTTATCTAACACATAGAGTATGTAAGCCATTCTATATTACTGGCCTTGACATGTGAGGGTATTACCTAAGAATAATATGGTCTGCATTTTCCAACAAATACAGTCCAAGATGGATGCCACAAAAACACATATAGTATTATTTTGGGGGTGCATAGCTGAGTTACTGTTAGGACAGGAAGAAGTGCACACTCCTCTTTTGTGAGGGGGGGTAACAAGGCTCAATTACTGTTATGACACAAACATGTCTGAAGTCTAAAACTACAATGTGTATCATCACTTTCTAACTTCTGTCTTGAATGCTTTACCAGTACTAAGGTATGGTGCTAAACTGAGGCCATGTGGGCAACATCAGAATTATTTACAGATATGACTGTGTGAATCATTCATGCCTGAGACCTAATTACTAATTGACAAATATAAGCAACATAAGTGTCTGGTGTCACATGTTAAGGTACTTTCTGTACAAATCCACTAGACCACTCTTTACTTGCTTACTGTACTAAGTTAGGAAATACAAGGATATGTCATAATATTAAAGAATGCATGCTAGGTTCAGAACTTACCTTGCAAATGCAACAGTTGACACACCTTTAGTTCAGGGCTGATTCTGTCTGAGGCAAGCAGTACACAGCCAATACATGGGGAGGTAAATGTTGTGTGAGCTGCCTGGCATCAATTTTACTATATGTATGCAAGTAGGAGAAAGGTATTAGGTCCCTAGGTGGTCAGTGAATGTGCTATGTGTTGTCTTTTAGCCAAAGCAAGGCCATACTGAGCACGCCTATGTCTCTCTACAGGGACAGCAGCTGGGGGGGGTCTTCCTCCTAGTCCTCCTCTGACTGTGGCTGTGGTGACTTAGGCATTGGTGGGTGGATACATGTCCCTTCCCCTTGTTGATCCTGCTGCAGCTGTTTCTGCTGGATCAGATTACAGAGCATAACACATACTGTGAACTTTTGTGTACATGTGTGTCGAATATACTGCAGGGCTCCACCTGATATATCTAGGCACTGGAACCATGACTTCAGAAGCCCCAAAACACACTCTATGATGTTTCTAGTTAGAGCATGTGCCTCATTAGAGTGTTCATCTGTGGGTGTATATGCACTTCTGATGGATGTCATCAGCCATGGTTCCAGGGCATAGCCAGCATCTCCCAGTAAATGCCCTATGTGATGTTCCACCTAGCAAGCATCTGATACAGCTGTGATGTGTGACAGATAAGCAGTCATGAAAACTGCCAGGGTTGCCAGCACATACAGTTAAGATAATTCCTTGGGCATTACACACGACTTGGCAGTTCCTGGAGTGGTATCACTTGTGGTTAATGTAGATTCTACCCTGCTCACCAGGTGGTGTCTTAATGTGTACATGAGTCCAATCTATGGCACCCAGTACTTACTTCTGTGTAATGCACTACATAGTGAAACAGTTGCATATGGTTGGCCTTGTCTTCAGAACTATGGGGAAAGATATGTGTTCAATGGCATGTATGAGCATAATCCAGAAATTGGTGAAATTTTCCCGATGAAAAACTAGCTGGTTTATTAAACACAGATAATCCTCAAGAAGAGACTGAGATTTTTTGGTCAGATTTGATAGAAAAGATTTTCAGAATATGCAATGAGGGATGGAAATGAAATGAGTCAAAAGGCAGAAAGACATAAGATGGCAGGTGGGATACAATCTGGAAAATTGTATGCTGATGAGTTTAAAGAGCCAAACATACTATAAATTTGTTTGGATGAGACAGAATAAATAATATATTTGTGTGGGACAATTTAGTGTTATCTTTGGGTTTTTAAACAAAAGACATTAGATCATGGATTCCTTTAGGAAAAGAGACTTTTCTGACTTTATATTTAAGAATGAAGGCTTAATGGAATAATTTTTGTTTAATTGTGAAAAAAAGGACTGTTATTCATGGAATACATTTATATTTTTCTGGGTAAGGGACTTCATTAAAAAATGTGTTCAATTTTGTACTGATGAAATTGAGTTAAAATAATTTTTCGTAACAACAACTACAGCACAAAGCAACAAATTACAGGGGTCTCCACTATGATGAAGAATAAATCCAAGAAATCCAATAAGGCAAAAAAAAAACTTGTAGAGACTAGGCTCCAGTTTGAAAAACAGTTTTAATTGTAGTCAGACCAACACACACAAGCGCTTTCACAACCAGCTTCCTCAGATGAATAAAGTGCAATTACATGAAACACCTATTTTATAGCAATAAAAATCCCATGACTTGTAATAGTTAATTTTAAAGTGACATCTGCATTTCATAAAACAGTTTTTTTGAAACTGGAGCCTGGTCTCTACAAGTTTTTTTGCCTTATTAAAATTATTTTTCTTTTATGTGTAATTCAGTTTTTGATATTGTGGAAATTAAAGATGAGGGGTTATTTTGAATGGAAAGTGGATGTGGATATTATTTTAAAATATGAAAATGATATGAAAAAGCATTTGCCATGTGTTACATATGTAGATGATGCTAGAGTAACAATTAGGTACATAGAGCAGCTGAAAACTTTGTTTTGGTGGAGGGATTTTAATAATCTGATAAGTTAGTACACAAAAATAAGATGCAATCAATGTAGGCAAAAAGGTCAAATGAATAAGTGTAAAAAGAAATGTAGAATTTGTAAAAGTTAAGGGCATATTTGGTTTGATCATAAAAGAAGTAAGCAATATAATATTGAGCAGAATATTGAAGAAAGTATGGTAATGTCTGAAAGTAATGAAGAAGTAGGGGAAAGGGGGAAATGTGTTATGAAAAGAGGATGAAGTGATAAATGATGACTTAGATAAACATTTTACATTTAAAGAAGATAAAGGTAACTTATTGTAAGTGTTGAAAATAAAGAAGACATTGAAAGTGATAAGCCAGATGTTTGTGAAGGGAGTGTAATGTATGTTAGGAAAAGGAATTCAATGTGTGATATGGTAAGGGTGAGAAAAAGAATATTTAAAAATACATCACCAAAGATTAAAAATAAAGGTAAGGAGTAGCTTTAAACATGTTTCAGTTAACAAAAATAGTGAAAAAAAATATTTTTTGTGATTTAGAAATAGTTGTACCTAAATTCAAAAAATCTTCAGCTGGAGAAAGAATAATAAGTAAGACAATAAAAATCTAAAATATGTTCCTTAAACTTACAAAAAAGAAACATAATACTTTTAGAATGCATTCAGTAAATGTGAATAATATTATTAATATTATAAGGCTATGGATACTGGAGTGCTGTGCTAAATGTGGTGTAAATATTATTCTCAGAGGATGTAAAATTACTGACAAGTAAAGAAAGATTACAAACAGAAGAATCATGGAGTAGAAAAACAATATGGAATTTAAGAAGTGAATATTATTCTGGAGTGGCGGTACCATGTAAGAAAACAATAAAATATTAGAATTGATGTTGGTAAGGATGGGATGGATAACTGTTGGGGGATGTGCTGTGGAGAGAATATGTTTATAGAATTATAGCATTATATGCATTTACAAATGGCAAGGAAAGACAGAATCTGTTTAATCAAATATGTTGTGTTGTGGTTAACATGAAAATTATTATTACAAGGGATTTTAATTGTGATTTAAGGAGAAAGTGTGAAAGAGAGGGAACAATGTTGAAAGATACGACAAGTATTATAATATGGTAGGTAAGCTTTGTGGAATATAAAGCAATGGAGTTATAGAAGAGGGGAATTGGATCTGAAATTCATTATGTTGTATCGTAAGGTATAGGTGTAGCAGATGATGATACTGTAGAAACTATTTTTTCAGATCATTTAGCAATGTTGATGGGAGTTGATGGAAGAAAGGGAGTGTATTAAAATACAAAATGGAATAAAACAATTAATTAGAAATTATGCATTGAAACTGGAGAAAGGAAGAATTGCAGTTATGGTGGAATCATATAACCATGAAGGACTTTTATAAAAAATGGTCAGAATGGTGAATTCTATTTAAAAAGAAGCATAACATGTGTGTTTTCTTTTTTCCAACAGCCGAATGATGTAAGAAAGGAAGAGAAAGCAAATTACAGAAAGATGTATAGAAATACACCAAAGAATTTACAGATGATCACTAGACAGTATTCTTTTTTTCCTCAAATATATATTTTTTATTTTCAATTAAAATAACATTTACATAATATTTTTAAATATCATTTTAAACAACTATATACACTATTTACAATAGCCTGCCTTTCAATTATATACACTGTATGTTATTAAATATAGAATTACCAGATCAGTTATCAGAGATACAGTATTGATTATTGCAGAGTGTCCAACAAAGATATAACTTTCTTCCAAAGATTATTTACCAATGGCCTGGGATAGATTCATAGTTCTTTGATTTTTATTTCCATCAGTGCAGTTGTCTTCAGTAAAGTGTAAATTCTTCCAAGATTGGGGATGTATTTGAATTCCACCTTCTGGTTATGCATTTCTTAGATATAGCAAGTATTGTCCATAACAAATACACATTTGTCTTATTCAGGTGGGACCTTAATTTACATTTAGTATTATCAATATTTTAGTTAAGGTAAAATATTCATTAAATAAAGCTTGTAAAAATGATTGATTCCATTCCAATATGATTTCATTTAATTACATTCATAAAAAATATGAATCCAGTCTGCCTTATTTCCAGCAAAAAACATTTTTAGTAGTACTGATCTTTTTAATTCTAGCTGGTGTTAAAAATGCCCTATGTAAGTATTTCCAGTTAAATATTTTCCAGTACTGTGTGTTAGAGGTGTAATTAACTGATAGTAAGATGTTACTTTTAATGTATTCTGTTAACTGCAATGACTGACCTTTTGTTAAGAACTGCCAGTATGATGGTTTGGAAATTGTTTTATATGTTATTAACTCTTTATGTTGATTTGAAATTGAATTTTCTTTTCACAACTATTACATATAAATTCATACAGAAAACTTATTAGATTTGGAATATCTTTAAATGAGGAATTATTAATTAATCTGCATAAATCTTGAGTGTACATTAGAATGTTGTGTAAGGTTAACCAGTCCTGTGTTGGAATATCGTAAGCAGTTTTTATCATATGTATATCTAAAACATTTAATTTAATTACACATTGAAAACAGCATAAGAATCCATTTTGCTCCCAGGAGGTTATCGTTTCCCTATATATTTGTGAGGAAAGTTCTTAGTGATGGTAATTAGAGTTAAAAGGTCAAACCAAAGTTTTAGATCTATGTTTGCATTGCTAAGTTTCCTAAATGAACTGATGTAATGATTAATCAGTGTTGTTTTAGAAGGTTTTATTATATTATATTGTATACTAATGCATAGTATGCACCAAAGTTTGTTTGATTTGTATGATATGAAAATGTTTTTAACAGGTTAAATTAATTTGTTAATATAGCCATTGTTAATACTTTCAGTTGACAAAATAATTTGTGTGTATCCAGTCTATTGTAGTTTTAAGCACAGATGCTTTTATATATGTTTCTATTTCTGGGAAGTTCAATCCTCCTTGTTTCCACGGTCTAATGTGATGGGTTAGAGCTACTCTATTCTTTTTGGGATACCATAAAAATGTTATTAAACATGAGTTTATTTCTTTATGAATTTATCTTTCAGGAATTAACTGTATTGCTAATGCTACATATAGTATTTTTGGCAATAAGACAATTTTTATTAATTGCAATCTGTCTTCAAAAGTTAATATAATCTTGTTCTACTTTTCTATATATATTTATATATTTTTATTGTTTCAATAATGTTATTATAATTTATTAATATTGTTTTGTTTATATTTTTGCATAACACTATTCCTAAATAATTTAGTGTAAGTTCTTGTTTTCCTATAATGGATTTATCTGTAACTTGTAGGTCTTTTTTTATTTAAAAATAGAAATTTTGATTTTGATCTATTAAAGTGTAGACCTGAAATCTTATAAAATTTTTCCATTACTTCTTCTAGCTCTCCTAATGACTCTCTGGGGGTTGATAGGGTTAATAAAATATCAGCAAAAAGCATTATTTTAGATATGTACTGGTCATAGACTTCTATTCCTTTTATTCTTGGATTATTGTGTATTATTTCTGCAAGTATTTCTGTAGCCAAAGCAAATAAAATAGGAAAAAAGGGACATCCTTATTTAGTACCGTTCATTATATGGATAGATTCTGAGGTGAATGGATCTAGTTTAATGTAGGCTAAGTTATTAATATATATGTTTTTAGTAATAAGATGAAGGGAGGAGGAAATTCAAATAATGCTAAAGTTTTAAATAGATATTCCCAGTTGAGGGAATCAAAGGCTGTTTCTATGTCCAACCCGATTACAGGTGTTTATCTTCTTTATTCACATAATCTATAAGAGTAAGTATCCTTTTAATATTATCATGTGTGTGCCTGTTATATAAAAATCCAGTTTGATCATTATTAATTGTCTTTGAAAGTGGGATTTTCATTCTGTTAGCTAGGAGTGACATGAATATTTTGTAATCATTATTCAGTAATGATATAGGTTTGTATGAGGTGCAAAGGTGTGATGGTTTATTATCTTTTAGAATCGTGTTATGAGAGAATATTTCCATGAGGGTGTTTTTTTTTTTTTTGCTTCTGACTGGACTTCTAGCAAAGTTTTCTGAAACAGGGAGATTACTGTTGAAGGGAAGAGTTTGTAAATTTCTGTAATTATACCATCTATCCCTGGAGCGTTGCTGGATTTACTTTCTTTTATCTTGTCAACAATTTAATTGTAGGATATAGGTTTTTGTAGGTCTAGTTTTAAGTTTTCTGGATTTTTTTTATATTGATAAGGTTTGTACCTAAGTTTATTTGGTTGGTATCTAAATCTTCTTTTTTGAAGTGTTCCATATAATGGAACCAAAATGCTTCAAGGATGTCTCCTATATCTTATACTTTTTTCCCTTTCTTTTCATGATATATGCTACTAATGTTATTTGCTTTAGATTGTATTTTAATTCTTGCAGCTATCTGGGGGAGGTGGCTAATGAGTTTATTTTTAATTTTTCCAAGGCTAGACAAGTTTTGTGTGTTAGAATTTCATTATATTTTTTATTTAATTCCTCTATTTCTTTTTTTTACTTCTGGACAATTCTGATTTTTTTTTAGATTTTGCTGTCAAGAGTCTGGTTTGCAAGTCTAATGATTCAGACTCCTACTCTCTAACTTTGTTTTTGTACCAGCTAAGGATCTTATCAAATAAATATGCTTTTAATGAGTCCCAAACCATGACTCTACTGATTTCTGTTGTATTATTAATTTCAAGAAATAATTGTAGTTCTGACAGCATCCAGGATCTGAAGTCTTTAATTTTCGTGATATATGATGGATTTCTAGTTGAGAGGATTAAAGGTTTAAACTCTATTTGGAACTTCATTATCAGAGAGTCATGATCTGAGAAAGGGCATGGAACTATTGAGAAGTTGAGGATTTTTGTTTGTAAATCTTGAACTACAAATAATTTGTCTATTCTGGTTTGTGTTCCAAATCTATGGTCTTTATGGGAAAATAATAAGGATTTATCTTCTTTTACTTTAAAAGTGTCTATTAAATGAAATGAATCAATCCATTGTTTTAAGGATTTTGAAATAGTTGCTATGCGAAAAGACTTCTTGGTGGTTCCAGAAGCTTTTAAGGTACAATTAAAGTCTCCTCCCAGTATAAGATTTCCTTTATAATTGTTGGAAATAAAATCACTAGACAGTATTCTGATATGGAAAGGGAATATATAAAATAATGGAGAAAAAATGAAGGCATTGCTGTTTAAGCATAGATAATATTTGCAAGGGAGAAGGGAGGTCAATGCCTACCTGGGTTAAATAGTAAAGGAGAATATTAGTACAATTAATGGATTGAAAAATGTAAAGAAGAAGTAAAAATAACACAAGAGCAAATTATGAGAATCATAGTAAATAGATGTAAGAGTTATGAGAATGAAACTAAGAGAGAATTGATAGTAACTAAAAAATCAAGTTAAGGGAAATTTTGAAGAAATACAAAAATACATTTCTATTAATGAATTGGATGAAGTACTTAGAAAAGCAAATGTTAATTCAGTATCAGGTCCAGATAGCATGATATATATATATATATATATATATATATATATATATATATATATATATATATATATATATATATAAAGGGATTAGTAAAGAGAGTATTTTGAAATGTTTTGAACAAATGGGTGAAAGAAGGGTTTGTTTATGAAGATTTTAGTGGGATATTAAAATTTATTTGGAAGAAAGATGAAATGAATAAAAGAAAAATAATGGAGACCTATCACATTAAATAATTCAGATTATAAGAAAAGTATGAGAATGATACAGAGTAGACTTGAAAGAAGGATGAAGGATAATGTTGAAGAAAGTGTATATGATACAAAAGGGAAGGGATGCCATGGATTATTATTGGTAGACTGAGACTGTGGATGATATTACAAGTAAAAGGGAAGATGGGAAAATTATGGTATGTGATATTAGTAAGGTATTTCATATAGTAAAACAAGGTGCTTTGTGGGAAGTTATGAAAAAGTATGAAATAGATACTAGAACTAGGGGAGTGTGTAAGTCTGCATATCAAAATAATAGAGTGAGACTGTCAGTGAATGGGTGACTGAATAAAAATATGCTTGAATTGCAGTATAAGATAAGGATGTCCCATGAGTGGGATATTGTGTGCATTGGTAGTTCATGTGATAGTGAGTAAAGTATCTTATAAAATGTAATATGATAGATATGTAATGCAAAGAAGTGGTGATTCCAGTAGGTTTGACATACACAGATGATGGTTGCTAAGAATAAAATATAGACAAGAGAAGTGATGATTTTTATCTGAATGGATGCTAAAGAAAATGGAAATGATCCTTAATAAATATAAAAGTAAGGGTTTGGGTGATGTGGAAATTGGATGGGTTTATTTTTCAATTAGTGAATTATCTTTGTTAGGGATAAAATTTGGGAAAAACAATGTATGAGACAATAGTCGGGTCTGAGAAAAGAAATGAAAGAAATATGCTTTATGTGGAGGGCTTGTAGAGTAGCATTCAAGAAAAAGGTTTATCTCATGAATTCTGTTTAATGGGAAAATAGCATAGGTGTCAAATGTTATAAGTGAAAAAGAAATTGTGCAATTAGTGTTTTTTTAATATGGAGTTCAAGATCAAACCCATTGAAAACAGGTATGTTGTCTATGAGTTAAGATGAAAGGGGTTTGGGGTTATTAAATCCAGTTGTTTATTCTGCTTCTATAAAGATGGACGGTGCAGTGGTGCAGCGGTAGTGTTGTTTCCTCACAGCAAGAGGCTGTCTGGTTTGATTCTTGGCTGGGGTGCCTTCTGTGTGGAGTCTGCATGTCCTGCCTGCATTTGTGTGGGTTTACTCCCACATTACAAAGACATGCATCCAGAGTGTTTCTCCCTAGGCTTCCTCTGGAAATTGGCTTTGTTCCAAGTCAGACTTTCCCGGTAAACAAATGTTAAATAAATAAAGATGCATAGCGTATTAAAGTGGGAAAGGAAGATATTGAGAATTTTATAGTGAGAATATAAGTACAAAAATTCTGAGAGATGATGGGAATAAGAAAAAGTGAAAAATATGTAAATTAAAAAAATTAAAAATGACCAAAAATACTAACATGGAAAATAAAAATGGTTGAAATAGAGAACCATAGAAGGATGTGGTATAATAATTTGACAAAACAATATTATTAGGCAAATTCATGGGAAATTTTACCAAAAGAAGTGATTAAAACCATTAAAGTAAGGAAAAAGTGGTGTAGTAAGATAATAAGAGTATCAAGATTTTGTATGGAGATTGGTAATAAATAAGTTAACAGTAAAGGGAACTATGCCATATAAAAAGAAGTTGAAAGAGTGTGTTTATTCTGTGATAAAAAAGAGACAGTGGACTATGTGTTTGTTTTAAATGTAACAGAGTGTTGAAAATCTGGAATAAGATGTGTGAAGAAATGTTTTAGATAATATTAATTACAGGAAAAAATATAGATATGAATATGATCATGTATAGATATTAAGAATAAGAAGAAAGAATATGTGTGAAGTGCAGATAAGAATTATTTTATGGAATATGTATTATTTGGAATGAATTAATGAAATTCTGTTTAATGGAAAATGGATTTTAGCAGATGTATTACAAAAAAACAGATTATGTTTGCGGAAGAAGGAGTGAGGATAAATTATGGAAGAATAGCAGGAAGGATGTTATAAAAAAAAGATAAATACTAGGAAATAAAATTGTGTATATGTATGCTTGTAAATATGTAAAACAATGTTTTTAGATTGTGTTAAATAAAGGACCCTTACTCTTTTCAATAGGTGCCATGGGGTCTTTTACATTCACCTGAGCTACTAATATCTCAAGCAGATGCAGCCTTGGTTTAATATGTCATCTAAAAGATGACACACTTAGGAGTGCAGCACCCCTATTATGCTGGACTGCAGTGTCAGCAATTCATTTATCTAGTATAGGAACAGAACCCACAGCCTTCTGAAGTACCACCATACCTATCACACTGCCAACACTGTGGAGTTTCATAAGCACATATTTTATTCACTTTGCAACAGCTATGCAACTAAATCCAGAATGGATAAGACAGTTATTTTACCTAGATATCTACTATAAAGACTGACAGACTGAAATACTATTGTATGTTTTAATTTTTTTCATGACTGAGAATGAGACTCAAAATTGTCATATTTATATATGAGGTAGTGTTCAGGAAAGAAAATCTACATCGTATGTAATCTGGCTTCTCGTCACAAGGGAATGAGAATAATACAGTAGGATCTGGATGCAAATTGTTATAAATATTTCAGATTATATAATGTCACAATGGTAATAGCATTTAGATTTATGAGAGCCTTAGGCTACCCATACCATTAACATACATTTCAGGAGAACCAATAGAAATGCTGAGAAAAATGAATGACTCTTCATTCCAAACATGATTATTGCCTTTACCTATCAAAAAGAGTATTTAGGTTGAGAAAATAAAGTTGCCCAGGTAAAACATATGCTTTAAATGCTGTTGTTTCTCTAATTTGACTATCTAAGAAAAAAGCTGATCAAATTATAACTTATTATTTTTTCTATAGTTGTTATTTTCAGACTTCCTAATTCTGGAAGAAAATACCTTCATTTAGATAGACCTTTGTTCTGCAGTCATAGACTGTGTATGTGTGTTAATAGAGCATATTATTAAAATAGCAACAAATGTGTGAATCATGATGTCCTTGTTAGCCCATTTCACAATACAATCAAATGACGAGAAACTGAGATAATTAGGGAGATGAAAACAAACTCGAAAACTATTATGGAGAATGGTATGAAGAAGCACACACTGTCTGTTATATAAACAGTAAAAAAGCACTGGAAAATACAATTGCACAACTGCAGAGCCACATTGTGAAATATTTTTTGTGGAACATACTAAACAATTTGCCATTGAAATTTAAGTGGCATTTTAATCAAAAGGTCAGATCCACCAGATGCATGTCCAAACAGATACACATACTCCACTATCTATCAGCCTCAGTATAGATTAAAGTCTATTTCAAGGTAATGACATGCATATATATATATAAAAGTTATGAATTATTTATAGATATTAATGAATGCTATAGCAGAAGAGATAAACTGCCAAAGTGGAGGAATGATAGCGAGTGATACTGCATGATCTGACACATACTGATTTTGTTTGTTTTGATTTTATTCATTCTTTTATTTTTTTAAATGATTTCAGACTTAATAGACAACTGATAGTTAAAGGAAACAGGGAATGCACAACAGTAAAAAAAGGCTAAAACATTGTGATTTTCTTTAAAAAAAATTGTGTTCTAAATAACATTTTTGATTACATTAATCTTATGTTTATAACATTGTTTATAATTTCTTGGGTCCCTATTATTTCATCAAGAGTCACATCATTAAATGACATTTTGAATGGCATTTTATCAAAAATGCCATTTGTTGAACCGCTCTGAGACTGCATTATGGTGGGAATCAGGAAATTTACCCTTTCCTCACTGTAGTGCAATCTCAAAGTTGATATATATAGTTACTGGGGGGGGCTTCGATGAGTGGCATTTCCGATGAAATGTCGTTTGGTAATGTACATCTTCAATGATATGACATAGACCCAAATTTGATCACTAAGGCTTACTTATATTTATTTGCAGACTGGAACATGACTGGTCATTTTGCTGAAATATATATGTCATGTTTTATTTAAAAACAATCTGTCACATTGGACTTCCAATGGATTCTTTACTTTTTTTCCTGTAGTGTCACTGTAGGGTGGCATATATAATTTGCCTCTTTTCCAAAATATGGATACTGCATTCTTATTCAAGTAATATACATTTATTCATTAAATTCCAACTAGCTATCATGTCTGAAACAACAGGACAGGGTAAAAATTCTCATATGGTGGTCTCTGATCTGATCTTTTTTAAAATGATGATATACTTCTGATATGAGGATTTAATAATGAAGCTTTGCACTCTAAACTAAGACTTTTTTCTATCATTGTATATTTTCTTTGAGAAGATGCCAAGGAATACATCATTCTGATTTCTTGTATGAAGAAAGAAGAAGGATTTGTAACAAAGCCATCTGTGAATAAAACAGAGCATGTAATGAAGCTTTGTATTCAAAAACTAAGACTTACTTTGTTTTATTGTATAATTTTGTGAGCAGATAATAGGGAATGCACCATTCTGATTTCTTATATGAAATAAAGAAATCTATAAGAAAAGCAGACCATGCTATCGAAGAAGAGGCCACATAATATCATAGGTACTGCCAGAAATGGTTCCACTATGAAACATGAAATTGCATAACTCCTAGAATTAGAAACACTATTATCAAATGGGTAAACCAGAGAAGGTGGGGTAACTACAAATGCTTTTCTGTAGGGAGACATAGCCAGTAGTCATTTAGAAATTCTACCCACAGCAATTTCCTCTGAAAAGTAATGATTGCCATTGTGTTCCTTGGCATTTTGTGCTGTGGACAACTGATGCTGAAGGAATGTCACATTGGCGACCAGTCGAAATACTGTCAGAAAATATATTTTCATAGATACTACTAAATGCTATACAGCCAGGTTTTCAATTACCAATGGAAAATGGCCAGCACAAAGCAGCCAAGATTAATGAAAGAGTATATAGTCTTTTTAGGGGGAAAAATCAGCTCATGTATTTCCAAGCAAGCAGTTACATGAAAGAGAATGTATGGTTTAGCTAAGGGGTGCAAGTTCCTTTGTGTCATGGGAAGCTAATAGTCAAATCAAATATTATTGCTCTTAACTACATTTTCTGAAAAAATCATGAACAAGCATAAATATGTTTAGATGACAAGCAGAATACCTTTTGTAACAAATGTGAAACAAAATTACTGGCCGAAGCAGACCTGTAAATGAAGTACAAGAGAAAAATCGTATTTGAGTATTGCACACTCCTCAAATGAGAAATTGTGGCTTTCATGAGACAATCAAGCATAATGAACGTACAATTTTAAACTAGTTCTACATGACTGTATTCCACTGGATTACCAGTATGGAAAATAAAATAGGTCTGACCTGAATATCAAATGTTATAGTATTTGCAGAATACATGCGCATTATCATGATCTGTTTATATGAAATATCTATTGCACTATCTGCATGGCTTGTAATATCTGTTATCTATTTTGTATCAAGATAATTTATCTGTCTAGACATTGCATCATAATTAAATGACAAATGCAGAAGGGGCATTTATTTTAGTTGCAAATTATTGTATCCATGCAAGGGTATGTTGAGGTATTTTAGCATGTATCTACTTAATAAAGTATATTAAAAAGTATAGAATTTTGTCCTTCCACTTCATCTTATATGACAGGAAAGGTAACTTCCTACATTCTTAAAATTGTGCAAGAATGTGTCTAGTTTCCTGAAAGGATGCTGGTAGTATGTTATAAAGAAATACAATAACATTATTTTAAATAATATTAAGTTGAAATGAAATAGCGTATATTTGCAGCTACACATGGAGAAATAAACAATATCCTCTTAAAATGTTCCTTATCATTCTCCCATGTGTTTGATTGAATGATTGTGCAAAATATTTGTCAAGTTGAAATGGAAGTGCTACTTTAAATACTGCATAATTTTGCTTATGAAAGAAAGAAAGACAGTAAATGAATAAAAATAATCTAATAAGAGCATTTTAAAACTACCATTTGATTCTTTGGACTAATATTGAAAGCTGACAATGTGTCTGATGCATATAAATATTTCCATTTTATTTGAGCCATATCTGAAACATAAATTAAAAGTTGTCACTCACAAAAATCAGTAAATATGTCAGTAAAGCTATTTCTTCATTGTAGCTTTGAGCATAAAGCTTTATGCAAATTATTTTATTATGAATGCGTTGTCAGAAAACAGTTACAGAGATAAAACCAAAGGGAAGAGGAAATTATAAGCAGCTATATGATTGGTATTCTTTAGGACAATGGCTTTCTGCTATAAGGGTATACAGATAATCCACCAATCTTATTATATGGTCAACACTATTTTACAAACAACAAAGCTGAATTCATCATGAAGGAGACATTTGCATTTTAAATGACAACTAGAAAAAGCCACAACACTTTGAAGCAGGCCTCCAACAATGAAAGACAGCATCACAAATAGAATACAATAACTCTTAGCATGAAACTGCTAACTATGCTTAATGGTATCTTTGGCTTTCTTTGTTGTGGGTTCAATTCAAATTATGCTGTTCACTTAAACAAGTAATCAGGGCAGCTTCAATACTTTATTTTATATTTGAATATGAATGTATCATTCAAGCTCTGTTTTTATGAAATCATATCACAAAAATATTACAAGGATTGTACACAGTTTATTCATAATGTGACAATCAGCAACATAAATATTCCATGACTACTAGTATCTTATGAAAATATTTCAAATATTTGATTAGATCTTAAAATGTTTTTGTAAAGTCACATATAGAAATAAAAACATATATATTTATTTAGTAAAATAAATTAATTTGCAATAACAAAAGCTGGATATTTATAACACAGTTATTTCTGTGACATGACTAGAGAGAAAATAGTTATAAATGGGACTCTGGTACAAAAGAAGATATCTCAAAGATTATTTCTGCTGTATGAAAGAACTTACCCTAGGATCCAAAAATTTGCTCAGACCTTTTGAAAATTGTCCACTGCATGCTAACCAATTAAGGCCACAGTGAAAAAGACCTCATTATTGTCCCATTAGCATGTTTCTACACACACACACACACACACACACACACACACACACACACACACACACACACACACACACACACACACACTCCCAGACATCCCCACATACACACCATCATATACTCATCAAAAGACAATCACCCTCCCACAGTCAATCATACTCAAGACAACATTCACTCACCTTCCAACATGCTGCTGGTATCTAAATTGGAAAGGCAGAACACAATGAGGAACACTTCTGAGCTAAGGCTTCCTCATAGCACTAAGCCATTCTAAATCCCAGCCTTAATTATTAGTCGTTAGCAGCATTTGGTAAGACACAATGGCACATCCTAAATTACTTTTGGGTAATAATTTATATTACTGAACTGTATGAGACTTATAGATTATTAAGATCACTTCATAATATAATCCAAGAAATTATACCACAGTACAGAAAAAATGAGAAACAAAACAAAAATCATGATTTCATAAATAGAAACATAAATTATTTGTAAAATGATAAATGTTTTATAAAGTAGGATAAAGTATTTATACATTTATAAAGTAGGATGCACATTGATGACTATTTAAATTAAAACCAAACAAGACACGCAAACTTTTAATAAAGTTAAAGTGTCTAACAAGTTAATATAGGGTATTCAGAAGATGCATAATGCTAATACACAGTGGTGGACAGAATTAATAATTTAGCTGTATGCTGCCTGATGTCAAATAGGAGTGCATGAGTACAAACATGGTGGCATCTTGCCAGGTATAGGACTGCATAATGAAATATTGCAGGCATGCTGCTGCTGATTTGGGCATGCTATTGATGGACATGTGACCCAAAGAAATTGGCAAGAAGTCAGTGCACCTAACTCTTTGTACATTCTCATGCCTAGCAAAGTGTCCCATAGTTGGAAAATAGGCACTGACATCATCTCAAAATAGGGTGCCAAAGGAAAATGCCAAATCATTTCATCATATAAAATAGAAAGAATGGGGGAGATAGTAAATACAAAAATGTGGAAGAGCAAGCAAAGGAAAATGGGTCTATATTAAAATCTCGAAGTCGGACAATATCGAATGCGATATTGTCGACATGAGAATACCAAAAGCGCACTACATCGGACATTTAAATGGAAAATCTCCATAGGGGGGGATTTCCATTTACTTCAATGTAGTATGTTCTCGGAGTTGGTATATTTAAGTAGGGTTGGTGTGGGGGCTGCAGCAGGGCTTGCCCCCCTGCCTACACACTATTTAGTTTTTTTTTTAATTTAGTATATATATATTTTTTTTGGTTTTGATTGTTTAAGACTTTGATCACTAAACTTTGATCTTTAGGGATTTAAAGTTTTAAACCTTCGAGATTATAATATAAACCCAAGGAAAACACAGGACAGCATGAAAGGAAGATGGATGAAAAGAAAGGTATATTTTCTTTTTGACACAGATACCCATTTCTAGTTTATTAAGAATGGTAGACAAGGAAGGTAGCATAAAGCAAGTGTGTGGAAGAGGGGCAGTATAAGAAAGGAAGGAGTGGTAGATAAACAAACACAGCATAGGCTAATACAAACAGGAGATGTATGTCACATGAGAGGGCAGCAGTGGAGTGATACAAACTAATAGAAGGGGCAGGTGGTGACTGAGAAGACTGGATTACAAAGGATGGAAGTGACATGGAAGGAATGGGAAATGCATTGATGGGGATAAGCTGTATTTATTTATTTATTTTACATTTGTTGACCAGGATAGTTAAACTGGATATATGTCCATTTTCAGCGGAGGCCCAGGGAGAAAAGCTCCAGATAACACAGACAGAACATAACAGATATGAGTCAAACATATTTACAAAGCCCTCTACTAGGTACTCACAATATACACAGTGTGTAATAGTATACAAAAACAACAGGTTGCAGCAAGCTAATATGAGCAAGAGATGCGTACAATATTAATTTAAATAAGGCATTGAATAAGTAGTGATTAATTAGGATTAATACAGGAACAAAGCCAGTGCTCTTTAAAATACTGTTTGAGGCTTTTTTTGAAGAAACTTAAAGAAGGTTCGAGGTTAAGATTAGATGGAAGTGAATTCCAAGTTTTACCAATGACGATGGCAAACAGGGAGTCGATGGCTGAATTAATGGCTTTGTGGGTTTGGACCAACAGTTTATTGGATATTCATAGTTGCCCTGAATTACTGTATGGCTTTATGATATTTTTGAGTGCCAGAGTATTTTCAGGGTGGTACAGAATTTTGTGTGTTACTATAAGCTGATTGAACAGAAGTAGGCTAGGCAGCTCTAGCCACCCGAGAAGACTGAGATTTTGACAGCAATGTGTCCTATATGTTGAGCCTATGGCAAATCTGGCAATATAGTTGTAACAGTGAGAGACATTACTAAGTTCAGTTTTGCTCAAATTGGAGAGTATGGGGGAGGCATATAGAAGGGTAGAGAGTAGGTGTGAGTGGGCGATTGCAGTCCTAGCTAATGGAGTTAAAAAAGGCTTACTTCTATATAATGAGCCAAGCTTCTTATTTGTGGTTTTTATAGTTTTATTGTATGCAGATCAAATTTGAGATTATTGTCCACTATTACTCCTAAACGCTTAGTATAGTCATCTGGAGAGATAGAGGTACCGTCGTTGGATGTTATGGGGAAGGAAAATGGGGTGGATCTACTGGTGGGGATAAAGAGGAACAGTTTAGTTTTGTTGGGTTTTAACAAGAGACGGTGATTAGAGAGCCAATTTTCAACTGCGTTAAATGTTTTTTATGTTAAGGTTTGCAGATCTAAAGGGGAGGAGGCCATACAGATCAGGGTAGAATCGTCTGCATATTGAATGCAGGTTGCATCAGGGATGGCAGTATGAAGATTGTTGATGAAGACAGAAAGAGTAGAGGACCTAGAATAGAGCCCTGAGTAACACCAAGGGTGAGAGGTAGCAGGGTGAACAGTTTTCCCTGCCATAATACAGCCTGTTGTCTGCCATTCATATAGGATAGAAACCACTGAATAGCATGGCTATCTAGGGAGATGGATTTTAGGGAATGGATGAGTAGCTTGTGGTTAACCATATCAAAGGCTTTCAACAGGTCTAGAAATAAGGCTGAAGATATCCTGATATTGATCTTATTTTGAAATATGTTATTTGTAAAAGAAAGGAGGGTGGAGGTGGTGCTGTGATGTGGCCTAAAGCCATGCTGAGAGTTGGCAAGCAGACCGTTCTGAATGAGATAGTCCAGCAGTTGCTTATGAAAGCACTTCTCCATTAATTTGGCTAGTGGTGAGAGAATGGCAATGGGTCTGTTATTGGACAGGTCTGTTGAACTTCCACCTTTGTGGAGTGGGATAACATGGGATATTTTCCAAATTGAGGGGATAGTGTCATCAGTTAGTGTTCTATTGATTAAGATAGAGATGGGGAATGCTATGGCATTGACAGCTTTTTGTTGGTACTCTGCAGGAAGGAGGACGCAGAAAGGGTGGTTGGTTTTAGTTTTTTGATATGTGATCAGATAAAAGTGGAAGAGACAGGTTGGAAGTTAAAGGGGAGATGAGAAGTGGGTGTGTTAGTGGTAGAGTTAGAGTGGGTGGGAGTAAACAGATTAGCGAAGGACTGAATAGTTTCAGTGAAAAAGTTATTAAAGGCAGTGGAAACAGTTTCTGGGGATTTATGGGTGTAGTTTGATTGAGGTAGTAGATTGTCCTAGATGAAGAAGTTGGTTAATACCTGCCAAAAACGTTTGGGGATTGTTTTGGTGTTTAAATTGGAGGTTCTGGTGGTAGGTTTTTTGTCTAGCAAAATTAGTTTTTTTGTATAATTTCTAAGTTGACAATATCTCACTTGGTTGAGGGGGGGGGGCTTTACTTGTTCTCCATTTGGTCTGGCTATATTTTTAAGTTCAATTTTTATCTTAGTCTCCTTTGTGAGCCATGGAGTGTATTAGATTTAGTCTTTATAGTACGTGCAGGAGCATGGGAGCCAAGGATGCTCAGGAATTTATTGTTAAAGAAAGTTAAGGCTTCATCTAGTGGTAGATTTTTTAGGACTGACCAGTTGACCGATTTAAGTTCATTTAGAAAGTTAGTAGGAGTGAAGTTTTTATTATTTCTGATTGTTTTGTATGTAATCTTGTGGTGGGTTTCTGCCTTATGATTAATAATATAAGTTGGTGAATGATCACTTAGGTCATCGGATAGAGTCCCAGCTGTATACAAGCTTGGGTGGCTATTGATAAGTACCCAATCTAAGATACTTTCCTTGTTGGTGGGTTTACTAATCCTAGTGGGAGAGGTTATTATTTGTGTGAACCCAAACAGATTTATATGGGTGACAGGGGATTCAGCTGAGCAGGTGCACCAGTCAGTGTTAAAGTCACCAAGAATAATGGTTTCTTGGGGTAGGTAGTGGATAGCTATTGGAAGATATCTTCCAGAGTGCTTATTTTATTGCCTGGGGGAATGTAGACACTGACAATATTTACACTATTATTATTATTGTTAATTTTTGCACTTTGGTAATGAGGATTTCTGCATTTTTAAATGGGGGTGGTTGAACTGGATCTCTATTAACACAATGTATTTTTGTAAAGAACTGCTATCCCACCTCCCTTCTTAGCTGTTCAGTCTAATTGGTGTATGTTGTAACCCAGGGGTAATACCTCATTTCGGCAGTAGTAGGTTTAAGCCAGGTTTCCGTAAGACACATTATGTCTGGGGAATGAACTGCTAAAAGGGCATGCAGGTTGGGGATTTTATTATTTATACTTTGGATGTTCAAGTGAAATATCAGGAGAACATTTGCAGGACTGTTAATGGGTAGTTTATTGATGGAGTTGGTGGTGTAGGCGCTATTGTCACTAGGTGGAGATGGGCCAGGGTTGGGATGGATGTCCCCATCTGTAATGAGGTTATATTGAAATCTAATTATGAGCTTTAGAAACTTATGAATAAGTATTAGATAGTGCCTGTCCCTTGGATTAGATTTTAAGGTTTTAATTGGGTGATGAGGTAAAGGGAATGAGGGTTTGGATGTGTGGGGGATAGTTAGGTGACCTAACTTGTAAGAGAAGTCTGGAGTGGCAGTTTGACATTTTGGGTAGTGGAATCTGTGGTGGTACTGGTTTTCATAGGCGGTGAAGAGATAAAGGATGAGCATCAGGGGGAGTTGAGAAAATACTAGTGCGTTTGTTGATGGTGGAATAGCAAAGTGCCTGGCCATTATAGGGCACAGTTTTCAACCAGGATTCATCAGGAAAGAAAGGAGAAAAGTTGTATTGTAGAGAGGGAAGGCCACTTGGCGATGTGTGAGATGCTGGTTGGGAGGAAGAAGCAGGGGGAGTGGCTAGGAGAGTATACATTTAACAGTACTGGGGGCGGTTGAGAATAGGGGGCAGGGTGAGAATAAAGAACTTGTACAATTAGTAGAGTATGTTCCTACCTAGTGGCTGACTTCATTAAAGCTCTCCAAGTTGGAAGCTGAATGGGGCTCAATGCAGCTGTGCCCATCTCACAATGATATTCACAAAGTAAGAGAAAATTGTTAAAAACAATTCAATGACATTCAAATAATAATTAATTCTACTGGAAGGCTTGTGTGTAACAGTTGAGATTTCTCAGGGCTGATTTGAGCTTTTGCTGAAAATTTGCATCAGAACCAAAGGTGGGGGTGGTGTGCAATCCCAAGGCTTGTAGATGGCCTGAGCAAACTGCAAAGAGAAAAAATAGAGTGTGAGCAGAAAGTGAATAGTATAGGTCTAGGAAAAATGGAGATAACTGGGACTGTGTATAGAGAGCTTGTTTCACCAGCCCAGAGGTGATGCCCCACGGACTTCAGTCACCTCCATGGTAGACATCATTAGTCAAGCCCTGCCTGTCTTGTATGAGACCAGCTAGCTGTGCAGCTCATTCAGCCACACAAGGTGATACTCTTCTATGGCAATGTAGGCATCCAGCTGCTGGGATTTCTCAGTCTTCACAGTCTCCCTCAGAATTAGTCAGAAAGGTCTCTAATGAGTCCTTCAGTTCACCTTCCACAGGGTGACCTTCATCACTCTGCAGACACCAAGAAGCATGCACAATGCCTTTTGTCGAATAAGCTTGGCATTTCATGCACCATGGCTGAACCCATCAAAAGAAAAAAGGAACAAAATACAATAGATTAGTACATGTGTATGACACTTTACTAAAATAGTACACTACATACAGAAATAAACTATCTTACCTGCCACATATAGAGATTTACATGTCTCCTTAGAATGGATATCATGATGGCTGCAAACTTGTCAGACACTGTTAAATAAAAAGCAAGCAGTAATCACTATTGCATATCTTTGAAAACAGAAGGCAATTACAACTACAGATGAATGGCTGAATGTATAGTGCCAAGCAAAGTACTGAATGCTTAGATGTCTCCCTATCCCTAACATCTGCGTCCCACTGGTAGAGCAAGTCTGGGTGGTACTTGAGCAGTTCACTGTTATTGCTCCTACCCTGCTTGTTGGAGTGGGTGATGCCAGAGGTATCACTCTATAGACTGTGTCAAGCTGATGTCAGAGATCATTTTTATAGAGGGGTTCTCATAATCTCTAGTGAGTGCACAATATCAAGGAAATGGTGTAGAAAGATCTTGTTTTTCTGGCTGTGCCAGGTGTGAGTCCTGTTGAATTCAGTACCTGAAGACGTCATGTTCACTCTGTGAGTCAGAATGATGAGGAAGCATCACTGAGAAACACAAAGGGACACCAGTGCAACCAGGTGATGATATGAGATTTATGGAAGCCAAATGTGTCTTGCATTTCAGAAATAACTCTTCTAATTCATCTCAATAGTATAATTAAAACACTTTGAGGCCCTTTCTACTGTTATTATAAAAAACTTAAAAATCAGAATATAGTGGATAACAAAATATAGTGCCATGCAGACAATCTGACAGCAGACAGGACCATCAATAATGGACTTCAGAACTGCAGTGAGCACTCCAGGGTGCATAGAGGCATCAAGGGTGAGAGGACATTATGGGGTAACATAGAGCAGGACATTGCAGGAGAATGATATGTTGGGGAGAGTCAACCTGCTAGACAACAGGGAACAGGGAGGGAATTGTCACAGTACTGATTAGGGGGAGGTGCTCAGCCTGATGGGTACCAAAGAACAGGGTCATACAAGTTTCAGTCCTACATGGGGACCTCATCTGACAGGGAAAAGAACAGGAAAGGACAGTTTGCAGTGCTGATGTGAAGTGGGGGGGCATCCTATCAGGGAGCAGGAAATTACACAAGATAGGTAACATTCCTGCTTGGGGTGCACAGTCTTAGAAAACACAGGGAACAAAGTCAGGCTTAATTACTGACCTGCTATATAAGGTTTACAACAGTGTGGCATATGTACCTGGACTGCAAGACAAGCTATGGGGCATGAGGCTTCCATAACATTGGTGAATAGACTGTACTGTCATCACAGTTCTAACAAAAAGCAAACACTGGTAACCTGCCTAACAGCACCACACAATGGCATAGTTTCACAATGGTGACAGCATATCAGCACACAGGGCTGTGCTCACCAAATGGGCACGTGAACAGTACCAAGACAATTTCTCTATACTATGTGGAGTAGGTAAGGCCTTGATCTCAACACAGGTACACTCAATGGACCTTAGGAAACATGGCTAAAACCACACATCAAAAGATCAGAATTCCTTCCCCTGGCTCTGCATGCCTGTGCACAGATACTGTAGGTCCCATAAAAAAGATAGTGGGGTAGCATTGATCTACCCCAACACCTTCAATATTGTCTCATACAACTCATCCACACCTAACTTCTCTACAGCAGAAATAGTAATAGCCTTCCTAAAATTAATGAAAGCAAAAACATCTGTATAATTGTCCTGTACATTTCCCCTGGACAATAATATTCCCATACTAGGTGAAATCCTAGTTTGGACATCCGACATCATAACTGCAGAAACAATAATTCTTGATGTTAGTATTAACTGGTTAGATCTCTCACAGCAACACTCCTCCACAAACAACACCTATATAACTACAGCCAGCTAATCACTGATATTACCAGACCCAGCCAAAACAACAGCTGTAGGACAATCTTAGACTGGTTCATGGTCTCTGACTCCAATAAAATCACCACCACAGGAACTCTCCCAAACAGTATCAGTGACCACTTACTTGCCTTTATAATATGTAAAGCCACAACAGCATTAAACACACATCATTACAAAAACACTAGAGACTTATCATATTTTTCCCCTACAACCTTTAACAATTTTGTAAACAGCATTAACTCTGATCCCTTAAAAATTCTTCATTTAGATGACACAGTAGAATCTTTCAACTTTACATTCCTTAATATCTTAAATAGCCTCACACCTCCCCAGCTAAAACATGTAAAATCTAGTCACACCCCATGGCTCACTAGAGCAAACAAACAGAACATGGCCACCAAAGACTAAGTCTGGAAGCTTTGGCAAAAGCACAAAAACCCTCTGACCTTATAGCCGACAGACACCTTCACAACCAAGTAAAGCACATAGCTATTAAGGATAAAATATAATACAATCATACTTCACTAAACCAGCCCAAACAAAATTCAAAACACTTCTGGAGCTCAATCAACAGCCTACTACATCCAGGGTCAAACAATAACCCCTGTCCAAATCCAGAAAAAAAAAAACCCTGTTGAAATAGCCACACTCTTCAACACATATTTTATAAATGTCATAGCCAATCTCACAACCAACTTCCCTCAAAATCATTCTAACCTTTCAGACCCTCCAACCACAAATACCTCCTCTCCCCACTCACATAACTTCTCTCTAGCAACTACCCCTACTGCCACAGTAAAAAAAAACTACTTCTAAAATTAAAACCATGCACTAATACCCCTGACAACTTGCCCCAAGAATTCCTTCAAAAAGCATCAAATTCCATTGCCTACCCTGTCAGCTTACTTCTTAACAGGTCCATTCAAGAGTCTTATGTTCCCACCAGTTGGAAAACAGCATTTATCCTCCCACTGCACAAAGGTGGAAACAACACAGACCTCTCCAACTTTCAACCCATCGCCATTCTCTCTCCAATATCAAAGATTCTCAAAAAATGTATTCACAGCCAATCCCTTAACTATCTTCTTGATAAAAACCTACTGTCAGCAATCCAGCATGGTTTTAGACCTGAACATAGCACCACTACAGCTCTTATGTCCTTCTGTGACTCTGTCAATCGAGCTCAAGATGCCGGAAAACTTGTCTCTTCTCTATTTCTCGACCTTTCCAAAGTCTTTATACTATCTCCCACCCTCTTCTTCTTAGAAAACTATCCAACTTAAGAATCTCTCCCTCTACCCTAAACTGGTTTTGTAACAACCTCACAGACAGGCAACAAGCTACAAAGTGGCAACACTCTTTCTCTCATTTCCTCAACACTACTACTGGTGTTCCCCAAGAATCCATCTTAGGGCCTCTGCTATTCAGCATTTTCGTCAATAACTTCCACTCTACACTCACTCAAGGCACAGTCATCCAATACACAGATGATTCTACTATAATTTGCACTGCCAATTTTCTACCCAAACCCCCGACACTTACCCAGTCAGCTCTTAGCTCCACCGAAATATGGATGGCTAACTAACATTTTGCCTTAAACCCTAAGAAAACTAAACTTGGGCTATTCACACCTAAAAAGACAATTACTATAAACAAAGACTCTTCCTATATTCTCTTCCCAAGATAACACTACCATTGAGGATGTCACACATACTAAACTTCTAGGTATCACCATAGATGAATGTGTAACTTTTGACATGCATATGCACACCATTAAAAAGCACACCAGAAACTGGGCATGCTATACCAACAGAAAACGTTCCTCAATTACTCCTCAGAACTAGCCCTTGCCTCCTCCTTTCTGCTCCCATTTCTTCTTTATGGTGCTCCTGTCTTTACCAACATGCAGTCAGTTTTAAAGCCAAACTACACACATGCTATAACAAAATTGCAAAGTTTGTCTCTAATGGATGACACTTATCTCACCACCGCCCCTCTCTTCGACTACTAAACTGGCTAGAACTTCCTCATTATCTTACATATATACAACTAACAACTGCCCACAAACTAATATTCAGCCCATCCAGCTGCCCTGCCCTTTCTTTTCTGTTTATGCTATATCACCATAATAGACCTCTCCACTCTGAAAAGCAAATGCTCTTACAAGTAGAAAAACCTAACCTCTCCACTTGTCAAAGGCTCCACTCCTTTGCCACTGCTGGACTATGGAACTCTCTCCCACCTTCACTTAGATTCATCAGCAATGCAGCTTTCTTAAAAAAATTCTTGAGACTACATCTTTACTCGCAGTGGCTATGCTCATGTGCTAGTGCCTCACAACCTATAGGATCATAGGTTAATAGGTGGGTACTAAGCTATTGACCCAAGGGCCTAAGTAAGACTAGCCAACAAGGTTCCCTAGCTTACACCACCCAAGAAAGTTTGTTTCCTTTGCCTCTGCGGAGCAGAGCCACAAAAGTGATCCCTGGGGTATATTTCCTATTTCCGATCCACTCATCAAGATTTTTCTTGAAGAGTGCTAATGAGGAACTTTGCTTGACATAGATAGGTAGCTTCTACCAGAGTATGGGAAGTCTCTGGGACAGTAATCTATCCCTCCAGCTTGTCATGTTTATTGTGGTGACACCTCGGAGGGATTGGGATTTCTTTAGGTGCAGCATGTCCAACAGCTCTGGGTTTGACATAGCTTTATATGCTAGGCAGAGATCACCTCGGAGTAGGCGATATGCTATGGAGTAAAGCTGGAGTTTTTTGAGATGGTCAGTGTAGGGCATTTGTTTGAGACCAGTAATCCTCTTTGTGAGGTACTTTTGTGGCCTTTCTAGCTGCTGCAGATGTCTTGTGAAGTACATTCCAAAAGGGACATTGTACTCTATAATGGGTCTAATGAGTGCCGAGTAGAGGGGAACAATGACATCTTTTTTCCTGGATGAGAACCCTTTTGTGATGAGGTGTGCCATGTAGAAGGATTTCCTGACTACTGTGGCGATGTGATTATCAAAGGAGAGACTACTGTCCATCTGGGTCCCAAGGTCTCTTATCACACATTCAGCATTAAGTAGACTGCTGCCTATGTAGTAGTTCATTGGTACAGAGTTTTTTACCAAAGAGGATGACAATGCACTTTTTGGCATTGAGCTTGAGGCCATGGCTCTGACACCAGGCATCTGACTCAGTGAGGCCCTTCTGTAGGATGTCCACATCATTTGGGGACTCGACTATGGCTCCTAGTTTGCAGTCATCTGCGAACTTTGTTAGCCAAAGGCCTTTTGTGTTAGCCTGTACTTCAGAGAAGTGCATACCAAACAGGAGAGGTCCCAGGACTGAACTCTGTGGTACTCCACTTGTCACTGGTTTGAAGTTAGATTTGGAGTCTGCAACTTTTACAGTGTGGGTTCTGTCAGTGAGCCAGTTGGCAACCCACCTTATGACGTAAGGATTTATACCTAGTTAGTGTGGGTTCTGTCAGTGAGCCAGTTGGCAACTCACCTTGTGACGTAAGGATTTATACCTAGTTTAGTGAGTTCATCTATAATTCCAGAATGGGGGGATGGTGTCGAAAGCCTTGGCAAGTTCAAGAAAGGCTGTGTGAACCACCTTACCCTTGTATACAGCTTGGGTGACTGCCTCAAAGAAGTCAATTAGGTTCAGGAGGCATGATCTGCCTTTCACAAACCTGAACTGGGTGGGGTCCAGAGTTTATGAGTTCCATGATGATATGTTCCATGGCCTTACAGATCAGGCTCATCAGGCTAATAGGGCGATAGTTCCTGGGATCAGTGATGGCTCCCCCTTTGTGGAGTGGGATAACTGTTGCTGTGCACCATTCAGTGGGCACAAAGCCTGATGTGAGTCTATGATTGAACCTGGTGCTTAGGTGGGGAGCCAGTTTGTTCTGAAGTTCATGTAAAATGCAGCCTGGATGTTGTCCGGTCCCATGGATGCTGTGTTTTTGGCTTTAGAGAGTGCAGCTTTTACCTGCGTAATTGTGATTACAGGGACTCTGCATTCTTCCTGTATAGATATGGGCCCTTTAGGGGGAGAGAGGGGGGTAAAGTTTGCACTGAACCAGGATGTTGGCAGTATCAGTTGGTTTTGTAATTTTCATCCATTGTGCTGTAACTCAGAGCAGATCTGGGTCTTGCCATTGAGATTCTTGACTTAGCTATAGAATGCTTTGTGGTTGTCCTTAGAAATAGTGGCAATTTTGTTTTTGTAGCTAGATTTGGAGGATCTTATAAGGGAACTTAGCTTCTTACTGAGGCTGACCAGGGAGCTCCTCCACTCATGGGATTTTATTCTATTTTGCAACAGTTTTTTCCTTCTGTTGTAGAGTTTGTTTATGGCAGGAGACCACCAGATTGGCTTCCTTCCTATAACCTAACTTTGCCTCTCTCCTACTACTACTTCCACCTTTCCTAGCTCTTTCCTATATTACCTTCTAAAACTTCACCTTTATCCCTGGATGATAATCTATTTCTGTATCTATCTATACATGTACTCACAGTAGATTAATTTTATGTACAGCTGCATTGCCTTCTTTCTTTGTCAAAAAACTTTGTTTACTGTTCAAAATTGTTGTATTTGCCAAATGAGTATTTATCAAAATGTATGTATTATATAAATCATTGTAGAGCTTTTCTCCCCTGGCGGTACTTTTTGGCCCAGTGGACCTTTCTAGTAAACAAATGCAAATAAATAAATAAATTTTCCTGCCATCATAGGCTCTTAATGCAAGAAACCTAGACAAAGCCCAACATAATTGGGGAGGGGGGGATTAATAGGAACAGGATTTTTGCTCTTATAAACTTAGGAAGTTATTGGAATAGAAGATTGGTGTTACCATGTATTTTTCAAGGATATGAATCCTATACCTCAGATATATGTTATTATTTATTATACAATGACTCCCTATTACTATTCGAAAATGTGCACGCTGATTGTCCCAGCTCAACCAGCGTGCCCGTTGTAAATTCCACAATATACCAAAGGAAAAAAGTCCGGTCACCCGGACTTTTTTCCGTTGGTGTAAAGTGCCCACAAAACCTTTTTTTACGACTTTCTTTTCCATTGCTTTTGTTTCAAAGCCATGATCTACTGGGTATGCGTAGGAACGCAAGTCCCATACGCAGTACATCAAAACGAAGAACCAGGATACCACAACCGGCGGAAGAACACTTATCTGCTGTTTTATAAAGGCATTATTTAAGAAAAGTAAGCATTTTATTCTTAAATGATATCATTCTATAATAGCAATAACTGACTCTGTGTTGTGGTATATTGAAGATTTTCCCACGGTTGCCTTTGTTTAATCACTCAGGCTTCACCCTCATGATTAAACCACACCAACCATGGGTAAATTATCAATATACCACACCATGTCAGCGGTTATTGCTTTAATGACTGAAATTTGCAGTGGTCTTCCAGAAAACTACTTTTTTATGAGGAAAAGACCAAACCTATGAGGCAAAAATCTGGGCATTCTGTGAAAATCTAGACAGTTGAGAAGAACAAGAGATCGCCATGACTTTAGGAGGGACAGCACAGAAATACCAGGAAAATCAGATGCGTTTCTGTTTCTTTAGATTTGGAGAATGCACTTGATTTTTCTTGTATTCTGCTCTGTCCTGTAAGCATATGCCAATAAAAAAGTCTTGCTGCTGAAAGGTATTTTAGCGAGCAGCCTTTTTTTCTGTTGTTATACTTTCAGTTTACAATGGGCATGCTGATTGGGCTGTCTAATCAGCATGCATGTTTTTGAATGGCAATGAATTCTGAGCCAGGAATGCAATACCTAACAGTTCTTTTGTCATTAAAGATTTCTGTAGAGATTAAGACTGTGATTGAAGAGTGGAAAAATTTGTCTGCGAAGAACATTACAGATATCTTGAGAGAGACACAGCAGCTATGATTGGATTGGTTTTGCATTATTTTGCCTAAATAGCACCGTATGAGTTAGAAGAACTGGTGGTACAGCATGCATCAGTCTGATTCCATGAGAGGAAGCATGTATCATCTCTTACCTGTCTCATGATGATTTTTTTCCCTGCAGTTGGAAAGATCTAATTCATTCTTTTTTTTTTTTTTATGTGCCACATAACTTTAGTGTTATCATTAATGATTTGAAGATGTGCGGGATGAAATTTGTCTTTTCAGTCTGTGATGGCTTTGTAAACTGCTTTTATCTCCTTCAGATTGTTGGGAAGTGGTCCTTATTCCTGAAAGCAGCCTCCTGATACTTCCATTATTTTAATCAGCTCATCATAAATAAGCCATATAGTCTGTGATAGACGTTGATCTTTTGCTCAAGAAAATAAGGGTGTTACTGTGTATAAGAGTTTTTTATCTCTTCAACATAAGTATAAAATCCTCACTTGTTAAGGAATAGGAATCAACATGTTCAGTGGATTTATAGACCAGTTTTAGGGTTTTCTGAATGGAAAACTGCATGGTATTCATGTACAAGTTTACAAGTATGCAAAGCCGTGTAAGTGGATGTATGTACGTACCTGTTAAGAGAATCTTGATTCACATCTATCCCATTGCCGAATAACTGGAAGCTCCACTTCTAGCTAGTGAGGATTTAAACAGTACTACAGCAAACGAAACTGAACCAAACTATTTAAAATTAGCTGTACTAATTGAGGAACCACAAAATTTATTTAAATGCTAAAATACAAACGTTTTTCGTCCAGCACTGTGGTTAGACTTCTTCAGAATAAATCCAAAACAGTAAAAATTTCTTCTCAAAACATATTGATACTGCGCACCAAATACTCTAATGGTATAATTAATCCATAGATGTCTTAAAGGCACAAACTCCAAAATTAAAACAGGAACTCCTGTAAGTCCGATTACTTTATAACCAGAGTAATAACAAACCAATATATGATATCTACTATCTTATATTGATTATAATTGCAACAACAAATAAATGCTAACCGAAGAGTGTGCACAATCTAATACTGATATTGGCATGTGCAAACTGTGGGGAACTAAAAGAAAATATATATATACATCCTACACAGGTCATATTAATACGCTTCATATTTTAAACGTCATATTGATACATATATATATATATATATATATATATATATATATATATATATATATACTTGTCTAAATAGAGTTAAAATTAAATTAAATTACACTACATATAAAAACAACAGTCTAAGCTGACTTAAGATCAAGAAAAATATCAAATTGTGACTACCTAACGTTTGGTGTTTTAAAAAGACATATATATGTATGTGAAATTAATTTAAAACGTCTGAATACACCAAACTAAAATAACTAACATTCAAGAAAATTCTCATGTTAATACTTACTACTAATGCCCTAAATGGTATTAACAATATGCAACAATATTAAACATATTAAAAATTCTAAACATTTTTAGAAAAATATCGACTATATTAAAAATATTAAAACTATTAAACTTCCACAGTTTTACTTAGTAGTGAGGATTTAAGGTATAATATGTACTCTGTGGGTGTGGTCTGTTTTAATTAGGTCCTTGCGTATCACACTTCACTGCTTTGGTATGACTATTCAAAGACTTCTTCAGTATGCAAGTTTCATGACACTCAATCTGTAGACAATGAAAGCCAGTAAAAAGGCCATTGAAAAGTAAGTACATTTAGCTAAAAATCTGGAAATCTAATTGGCATAAAATCAGAATAGCAAATAGCATATAACTCTTCTCGCTTTCAGTAGAAATGTGGAATACTACTCAGAAAAACATCTAAAAACTAAGAATAACAAAAAAGATGAAAAAATATAAGCACATTATCCAAGAAACAGTGTATACTCAGTAGACTACTATAGTGCAGAATTCTACCACACAAGGCCATTCATTTTTGTTTTAGAAAAGAAGATGTAGGATGTGTGTCATATTTCTTTAAATCATTGGTGATAGTAGTATTTGATCATGTAATGTGGTTTTCTGTGTACTAGGCAACTTCTGAAATCATATGAGAGAGGATTCAAATAATTGTGTGAAGGGGTAAATAAGTTCTAAAAATAGGGGCATACCTCCAAAAATAGGTAAATCATGTGCAGGAATAAATCAGGCCTGAAAATAACGATATTCCTCCAAAAGAGGGGCAATTAAGGGGGTCTAAATGTGTGCAAAATTAATAGTTTTAATGTGCTTTTACATTCATGTGGGAGAATCTGCATAGGATGATGCACAGCTTATTCAGGGTACTGAACAAAATAACTGCAAGACTGTGTAAACAAATGTATGTCTGTGTGTATGTGCATTTGGGTACAGGGACAGTGATTGTGTGGGTATTGTGATTGAATGTGTATGACTGCTTAGTGTGAAAAGTTCATATGAGTGTCTATGTATGCTGGATGGGAAGATAAGGGATACAAGGTATGCTTGCACTGGATGTGTTCATGTATGTTTCTGGTGCATAAGTGCATCTTTGGGCACAAGCATTTGAGTGTCTTTGCAGGTGTATATGTGTATGCGTTTATCTTTGTGTGTGTAGTTGTAATAGTGCTCAACCTCCTCTATCAAATAGCCAGTTAAAGAAACTGTGTGTGTGTGTGAGTGTGTGTGTGTGACAGAGAGAGAGAGAGACTGTGAGCTAAGTGTGTGTATATGTTTATATATGGGATACATTTGTGCATTTTTTGGGAGGTTACATTTTTGTGGTATTCCTCCTTCTGCAGGATGATAGGGCATTTACATGAGTAGTTGTTCAAAGTGTTCATTTGTGAAATTTGCATTCAAGTAAAGTTTTCATATAAATTTGCTACTAATTAGATGCTGATTATTTTGCCTTTCTTACACTAAATCAGTGTAGGACAACCAAGTTTAAGTGTGCAGTACAAATTGTTCATTTCTATGAATACCACTCATGTTATTCAAGCTTATAGCTGCATGAGGTTCTAGTAGAATCAAATGAGATATGTACTCCAGTGTTCCTAGAAATTGTACTGATGTAATTTTTTTTTCATATAATTCTGCCCTGATTGAGTATCTGTCTGCTGTAAGTAAGGAAAAACAGTTCTAAGTATTGAATAAACAAAGCAATGAATATATGAATGTTCCTATAAAAGCTAATGTGACAGAGAGATTTGTGTTTTTTTTTAATGTAATTGAGAATGATGACTGTTTTAGATGCTAAAGTGACAATTTCCTTATTTTTGCAAGCAATTGTCTCAATATGAGAAATGGTTATGTTTTTATTTCTGAGATGTGCAGACAATAGAATAAAAGATTTAGCAAATACTGTTTGAGCCTGTTGATAATCCAGATTGCAGGAAACTGAAATTTTAGCTGGATTTTGTAGATGGTCAGGTATTTTATGTCACACAGTCTGGCTGCAGCATGAAGATAATCATTTTCCATACCTGGAGATGTCATTTTTAGACCATTATTCCGTGAGGTGAAGAACTAACCTGAATGATTCTGTGCTTATGCACTTCTTCACTTCTGGCAGATTAAGGACTAGCCTTAACATATTTTCCTTTTTTGGAAACAGAAATAGACTGTAGTAAAAATCTTGAATCTTTTAATGGAAAAGTACATAGTATATTAAAATTTTTGTAGTAACAGTCTCTGGCTGTAAGGTTTGATGTGTTTTATGTAGAGCTCTGTGTGCAATAAGATATAGCTGAATTTTCTAAAAAAAATGGTACATTTTTATAAAATGTATTTGTCTGTGTTTTTTCCGTTCAAATAGAAAGATAACTGATAACTCCAGAATTAGTGTCCTTGAGGGATTGATGAAGAGGAAGATAAGAAGTAGCAGTCATTTGCAAGATCTCTGTTCATGTTTGCTCTTTTTTGTAGAATCAGCATTGCAATTCAGCTTTATTTTGCATTATTCTTGCTGAAGAAACTGCTATCAATGAGTTTCTTTCCTATAAAAGCTTTTATTCTTCTTATTTGTTATATAACTTGTTAAAAATCTGATGAGCGCTACATTTCTTAAAATTAATAACTTGTGTCCTCTTTTTTCAAAATTCACAATATTATCATCACTTGGCTGTCAAAAAAAATAAAAGCATCGTGTAGCTGGAATTTTTTAGTATGCATTTAGCATCTTATAGGACTTTGGTCTATGCTATGCTAGCCTTCTCCGAACTTCCCCTGCAGCAGCTGTTTTTAGTTACAGCAACTTGAACAAACATCGGTGTATGAATTCCAGTTTTATCCAATTTAACCTCGGATAATCTACAGATAGCATAAATGGTTTGAATAGACTGTAAATTTTCCTGAATTAAGTGCAAAATGTGGAACTTTGCTATGAAATGATATGGGCTAAGTAATGTAGTATCCTAACAGCTATGACAGTAGATATGTAAATTGTACCATATTTATGTAGCCATCCTGAATTCAGACAGTGAAGATGCAACAGGATTGGCCGTGCCACTTTTGTCAGATATTGATCGAGACAGTAGTGGGAGACACATGCTCACACACACACACACACACACACACACACACGGTCATGGAATAGCTGTAATGGGCATGCTGGCATATAGTCTTGCCTCCATGGTGACTAAGAAAGTGCTCTGTCTCTGTGTAGGCAGACCCCCTTGTGAACACACCCAGCCTTTGCCAGAAATCAAACACAAGTTGTGGCTGTATGTACATCCCCTCACCAAGATGGCCACACTCTTCTTACTCCATATGACTGAACTTAAGGCACCTGGGTTGCAGTCATGGCTTTATCCCTCTGTACCATAGTGCTGGTCGCTGCTGTGAAGCTAGTCAGAAGCACATGGTTTTCCAACACCACTACAAATTAAATGACTCTACCACGTTAATGTTATTTTAGAAAGGAATATAAAATGAGCAGCATTTAACTTATTGTGTACCCTAATAAACAGTTGCCTTATTTCTGATCAACATTTCGCAACAACAGCTCACGAGGTCTCATTTTGGGAGGAATTCAAAGCCATCATAAGTAAGTTATTGCATATCAAAGTTAGAAGCTCTATGCTCTCTCTATATGACCACAGATGAATGAAAGCACTGAAAAAAGAAGTACTGCAGAGAGATGGAAGTGCTTTCAATGATTCTGCTGATGGTGTTAATAGGGGGGGCCAAAATCCAGCACTCACTAAGGAAAAAGAATATTTGACTTCTAATAAACTCTCCTGTTTCTGACAGCTTGCTTATTTTCTTTGTCTGCTATAACCAACAATTTGTCATGTATATCCACAAATGTCTGAAATAAAAACTAATAGCATTATTGAACACCACAGATAACTAATTAAGATAAAAATTGCAGTCTGAGGAGACTTTTAGTGACAGTTTACAAACTCTGTGCCATATGTACTATACTTTGGTAAAAACTCTGTACCCATGAACTACTGCACAGGCAGCAATCTACTTAACACCGAAGGTGTGATAAGAGACCTTGGGACCCAGGTGGACAGTAGTCTCTACTTTGATAGTCACATCATCACAGTAGTCAGGAAGTCCTTCTACGTGGCAGACCTCATCATAAAAGGGTTCTCATCCAGGAAAAAAGAGATCATTCTTCCCCTCTACTAGACACTCATTAGACCCATTATAGAGTACAATGCCCCTTTTGGAATGTACCTCACAAGACATCTGCAGCAGCTGGAAAGGCCACAGAAGTACCTCACAAAGAGGTTTACTGGCTTCAAACAGATGCCCTACACAGACCGTCTCAAAAAACTCCAGCTTTACTCCATAGCATATCGCCTACCCTGAGGTGATCTCTGCCTAACATACAAAGCTATGTCAAACCCAGAGCTGTTGGACATGCTACACCTAAAAAAATCCCAATTCCTCTGAGCTACATGCCCTAGGGACCTAAACCTTGTCACCACAATAAACAGGACATGCTGGAGGGATAGATTCCTGTCCCAGAGACTTCCCATACTCTGGAACAGACTACCTATCTATGTCAAGCAAAGTTCTTCATTAGCACTCTTCAAGAAAAATCTTGATGGGTGGATGGGAAATAGGAAATACACCTTGGAGATCACTTCTGTGTCTCTGCTTGACAGTGGCACAGGAAAATAACTTTCTTGGGTGGCGTAAGCCAGAGAACCTTGTTGGCTAGGCCTACGTAGGCCCTTGGGCCGATAGCCTAGTACCTACCTTTGAACCTATGGACCTATGTGGGTGCACTTGCTTTTTTCTTAGTGATCTTCCAGTACATTTGCTCATCCCTTTGGAATGTCAGCTAATCAGTGAAGTTTTAATATTATCAAAGTATATTCACTAATGTAAAATGTATTCTTGCCAGACAAAGTATTTAATGAATAGAGGTTAAGGGTGGGGTAAATACCTATGGCTTAAATGTGAGATGCACTGGCTGGCTGGAAGTATTTTGACAGAGACATGACACTGACAAAAATAAATTAATGGAACAGTGTTTAAAAAATTGACCTGAGAGTTCAGCTTAGGGCCTGACATGACCCTGTAACTATATTGTGTAGCTCATAGTCACTTGTTATATATACATATGTACATATGTATATAATTATAAATAATTATGGTCTGACATACTGTCTGCTTCTCCCTCTACCTCCATCTTCCTGCTAAGTTTGTAAATGTTTATATATACTATATCATGCCAGTAATGTGTTTAATGTAAAATGTTGAAAATTTGCTCATTTTATACTGCAATTAATGTGCTGTTACAGCCAAATGACCATCATGCATCTTGATACTAAGTAGTCCATGCTGGGGTATTTGCATGTCTGTGAGATCCATTTTAAAAGTGGTACATCATCGAATTGATATGAAGAGACTATTTCACACATAAAAGATACACATATGTATAACTGTCATTTCTCATCCTCCTTTTAATGCTTATTTTAATACAAAAGTGAGCTGTCCCATGTAGTAGATCCTGTGTGGACACACTCCAAGAACAGGGTTTCTAACAAGAATTGGCCTTTCATAGTATAATGGCTGAAACATTTCATCTGTATGAAGCAAAAGCATCTAGAACTTATCCATGTAAAGTATTCCATTTCACAGATTTCTTTTGTAAAGAGCATCTAGACCTGTTTGCATCAGAGTAAGAAACAGATTACAATGACTACAAAAATGATACATTATTTACTACAAATTAACATCTTAGCACTATGCAGAGTAGAGGGGAACAATGACCTATTTTTTCCTGGATGAGAAACCTTTTGTGATGAGGTGTGCCACGTAGAAGGATTTCCTAACTACAGTGACGATGTGATTTTCAAAGGAGAGGCTACTGTCCACCTGTGTCCCAAGGTCTCTTATCATCCTTTTGGTGTTAAGTAGACTACTGCCTATGTGGTAGTTCATGAGTACAGAGTTTTTACCAAAAGGGATGACAATGCACTTTTTGGCATTGAGCTTGAGGCCATGGGTTTGACACCATGCATATGTCTCAATGAGGCCCTTTTGTAGGATGTCCACATCGTTAGGAGTTTCAATTATGGCTCCTAGTTTGCAGTCATATGTGAACTTCATTAACCAAAGACCTTCAGTGTTAGCCTGTACTTCAGAGAAGTAAATCCCAAACAGGAGATGACACAGCATTGAATTCTGTGGTACTCCACTTGTCACTGGTCTTAAGTCAGATTTGGAGTATGCTACTTTCACAGTATGGGGTTCTGTCAGTGAGCCATTTGACAACCCATCTTGTGACATAGGGATTTATACCTAGTTTAGTGAGTGGGGGATGGTGTTGAAAGCCTTGGCGAGATCTAGATAGGCTGTGTGAACCACCTTACCCTCATCTACAGCTTTGGTGACTGGTTCAAAGATGTCTATCAGGTTTAGGAGACATGATCTGCTTTTTACAAACCCGAAATGGGTGGGGTCCAAAGTTTGGAGATTACCAATGTCTTTGTTTATACGTTCCATGGCCTTGTAGACCAGGCTCATCAGGCTAATGGGGCAGTAGTTCCTGGGGTCTGTGGTGACTCCCCCTTTATGGAGTGGGATAACCATCACTGTGCGCCATTCAGTGGGCACAAAGCCTGAGGTGTGGCTATGATTGAACATGGTACTTAGGTGGGGTGCCAGTTCGTTCTGTAGTTTGTGTAGAATGGAGCCTGGGATGTTGTTAGGTCCCATGGACGCTGTGTTCTTGGCTTTGGAGAGTGTGGTTTTTACCTGTGCAGCCATGATTACAGGAACTTTGCATTCTTCTGGTATAGAGATGGGCCCTTTAGGGGGTGAGAGGGGGTAAAATTAGCACTGAACCTATCTGCCAGGATGTTGGCAATATCAGTTGGTTCTGTATATTTAGTGCCATTGTGCTGTAACTCAGAGCAGATCTGCGTGTTGCCATTGAAATGCTTGACATAGCTATATACACACAAATGTGCAAAAGAAACAATTGTACATAACTATATACTACCCTAAATATATCTATTTTTATGAAAATATTATTACTATAAAAACATTGTTACAATAATGAATTTTGTTCTATCAAATGCCTACTTAAGTTAAAGGTGTTAGTAAGATGATTGCTTAAGCACTGTTTTTTATTGTAACAATGTTGTTACAGTAATAACGTTTTAGAATGGATGACATTGAACTGTTATTCTTGCTGGTCTTCTTATATACATTACTATGGTTTTGCATATCAAATGTATACAACTTTTAAGAGTTAATTAGGTTTAATTGCAATAATAGGCATGATTATTTAAAGAATGGTTTCTTGGGATTGATTTGTCTGATGAAGTACGTGTTACTGGTTGTACAAAAGTGCTAACAAATACATTTTGTGGGATTTATTGATCTATTTTGCCATTCTTTCGATTGTTTTCATTTGGAGTTTTTAACATTTATATGGACAGCATGCAGAAAGAGCCCCTCATCTAATGCATCCTTCCTGTTCTTTTAAAAGTTGACTAGACTCAGCATGCAATTCATAACAAAACCTTTATTGAATCATTTCTACAATAAGATACAAAATTCTAAGTCTGCTTTTCTTTCTTAATGACACATGTAATTCAATACAGAAGATGGTTCCACCACATTGTCGCTGTCTACAGGGAGTTTTGATAATGGCATCTTACAGCAACAAATACCCACTTTATGGGATAACTCTCTCTCTCTCTCTCTCTCTCCATATATATATATATATATATATATATATATATACACACATATATGTGTGTGTGTGTGTGTGTGTGTGTGTGTGTGTGTGTGTGTGTGTGTGTGTGTGAGCGTATGTGTGTGTGTAGCTATATATCATCTAGCCATCTATCTTTAAAATAGATACATTGGCAGATAGATAGAGACATAAAGATATATATACTCAAAACAGCTATTTTACCATACTTATATGGGTTGTTTTGCAGATGGCATATTTCTAATGACAAAAAGTTCAATTTTCTGGAGAAATGCATATGACTGCGACTCATATATACATTAAACTCATTGAGTCTGTATTGTAGAAATGCACTGAATTTCAGACCCTGGACAGATAGATCCACCTCAGTGACAAAAGAATATAATGCAAAGTGAAAATGTGACCATGAAATGACTGCACATCTAAGCCTAAGAAGAAAAAAAATATGTATTTATTTTTTTTAACATTTGTTTACTGGGAAAGTCTGACTGGGCCAGAAAGTACCCATTTTCAGTGGAGGCTCAGGAGAAAAGACCCACAATCATAATCTGCCAAAAATCAATTACAGATCTATTTAAAACACAAAGTGCCGTGTTACACTACAAAACACAGGGGTGAAAACATGTTATAATGAGAAAAACATAGAACATGTTTCATAGCAGTGTGCAATGAAAAACAATATCATGAGTTGGAGAAAATATGTGAGGAAAAACTCTAGTCATATTATTTGTTCCATAGATTAGTATGTAATACATGAGGTGTGAGAAATGTTTAACAAGATACTTAAGGGGTGTTAGAGATTACATGATTAGAGACACTGTGGGGAAATTGAGTGATGCCTTAGTATGAGAGGTGGTAATTATATTAAGGTTACAGAAGGAATTAAGGATGGAGAAAAAAGGAGATTATAAGAATACAGGGCAGGGTGTCTTCAGTTAGCTTAGGTGAAAAGGGAGGAAAGAGAAGGAAGCAGAGGAAAGGCCTGCAGGGAGGACATGGATATGGTAAGATAGCAGGAAAAACAAAAAAAAGGAGTGGAATAGGAGCCTGGAGAGGGTTGTGAGGTGTGACTTAGGTTGAAGGGGGTGAGTGAAGTGCAGTAAGTAAGTTTAGCCAGGATTGGCACAGGAGCTGGTCCATGACTTTGTAAAGTATTCTTTTAGGGAACATTTAAAGATGGGTAGGTTAGAAATAGTTCTGGTTTTAGAGGTAGGGAGTGGCATTTTTGTGCTACTGAGTACAAGTATATGCATTGTCCAGGTGATTTATGATTATGATTTATGTCCAGCTGGTGAATCTGGGAATCTTGAGGCAATGTTACAACTGCCTCATGTACACAGACAACCCTCTCCTCCTCCCAACAAATTCCAACACATGTGAGAGATGCAACCATATAGCCAAACTGGAGGCTAAGCTCTCTCAACTCAGTACTGGTGAAACCTGTCAGGAGGAGAAGGAAACCACACTCACTACAATTCCAGTCTCACATAGACCTACCACGACAACAAACCAAACACATAAACACACAAAAACATACCCGGAGGCTCTAAATAAAAATCTGCCTAAGCAGCAGAGACCTCCAAAGCAGACACCCAAGCAACCGCTACCACAAAACAAAACACGTGCAACACATAGCTCACAAAGCCAGTGTGCTGAACAGTCACAGCCCTTAAGGCTAAACAACACACCTGATACACTTGTAATAGGTGACTCTATCGTCAGGCACACTGACATCACGCTCACCAGACTGAACAAGGAGAAGGTCACGGTGAGCTGCCTGTCGGGCGCTAGGATCCGCCACATAACACAAGCACTCAGGTCACTCCAAGGCAAGTACAAATATGACTCAGTCATTGTCCATGCTGGTGTGAATGACCTGAGACGTACCTCCCTGGACTACATGAAAAGAGACATAGAGGAGCTCTCTGAGCATGTGGCCCAGGCCGGTATGACCATGACCTTGAGTAGCATCTTACCCTCACCAAGAATGATGCCACAATATGAAGACAAGATGATCAATTTCAACAATTGGCTTAAGTATTGGTGTCATTCAAACAGGATCCAATGCCTGTCAGCCTGGGATGACATGCTCGATAGGCCACGATGCTTCGCTTGGAACGGCTTGCACCTGTCACCCCTGGGCTTTTGGATATTGGCAAAGGCTCTTGCTACCCCCATAGTGCCTTTTTTAGGCAAGACTCAAAAGACAAACCCACCTCCATAGGTATCACAAGGGATAAGAAACTAAGAGTAATGCTACTCAATGCCAGAAGTCTAAATCTCAAGATGCATGCACTCGAAACTCTTCTTAGCATGGAGAACATTGATATCTGTGCAGTAACAGAAACCTGGTTCAAGGCTCCCGAGAGCACCCCAGCACTACCAAATTATACCTCATACCATGCTTTTCGGCACCAAAACTTGGACCGAACCAGAAAAGGAGGGGGAGTATCAATATTCGTCAAAGATACCCACACCTCCAGGTTGGTGGCACAGCACGAAGCATCAGAGACTATCCATGTGCAACTAACAGTGGGTAAAACTGCCTTCCAGTTTATAGCCTGCTACAGACCACCCTCCCAAACCCAGGAACCCCACTCGGCCTTCCTGAGAACACTGGAAAATATGAAGGGCTCTCAAATTGGGTGACTTCAATTACCCAAACATAGACTGGGAGCATTACTCTAGCGCCCAACACCCTAGCTCAAATGTTCCTAAAATTTATAAACTCAAATGCTATGGAACAACTTGTTGCCACTCCCACAAGAGGGGAAAACATACTGGACCTGATCATCACCAACATGGGGACTCTATGCTCCAGACCAGAAGTGCATCCCTCACTGGTAAGATCAGACCATAAACTAATCTCACTGGATATTCACATCCCAACCCCACCCCCTGCCCAGAAAACCACAGTGAAAAACTTCTCTAAAGCAAATTTCACACTCCTCAAAATCGAGGTGGAATCCTTCAAAGCCCCCGGGCCTGTGGAAAATACGGCCCAGACTGCAGAATCCTTTATAAACGCATTCTATGAACACCTTCAGGAATGCATGGATCATGCAATCCCAAATAAAACCAAGACCCAATCCTCCAAAGGCAGACGTCCTGTCTGGTGGACCCCAGCCATAAACAAACTATACAATAGAAGGAGGAAGCTACTACATGATAGAGCAAAATCCCAAAAAGGGAAGGCATCTCTGATCAGTGTTAGCAAAAAACTACGGGCACTCATAAAATCGTCTAAGGCCAGCTTCTAGAGAAAAATTGCACAGGACACTAAGGATAATCACAAGGCTTTCTTTAGTTATGTTAGGAACCTGGGTGGTAATTCCCAGATATGCTCAGAATTAGTCCAAAATGACAAAAAATACACCGAACCCACAGACATTGCCAACATCCTAGCTGACAGGTTCAGCGCAAACACCCCTCCCCACCAAAAGGGCAAATATCTATCCCAGCAGAGTGCTGCTCCCCTGACATCTCAGATGCTCAGGTAAGAGCCGCCCTCTCCAAAGCAAAAAACACAGCATCAATGGGACCAGACAGTGTCCCGGGCTGCGTCCTACATGAACTCCAAGAAGAGCTAAACCCAAACATAAAACTACTGTTCAATCTCAGCCTTACCACAGGATATGTACTCAAAGAGTGGCATAAAGCAACAGTGGTCCCTCTCCACAAAGGTGGTGCCTCAACGGATCCTGGAAACTATCACCCCATAAGCCTGACTAGCTTGGTCTGCAAGGCTATGGAAAGGATCATCATGGACCTCATAAAAAAAGATATTGGGGACCTACAGACACTGGATCCTACCCAGTTCGGCTTTGTTAAGGGCAGATCCTGCCTCTTAAACCTGGTTGATTTCTTTGAAACAGTCACCAAGGCCATTGACGAGGGAAAGGTGGTCCACACAGCCTACCTGGACCTCGCAAAAGTCTTCGATACAATACCCCACTCGGGCATTATAGATAAGCTCACCAGCTTAAATATAAACCCCTATGTCACTAGATGGGTTGCAAACTGGCTCAAGGACAGAACCCACATGGTTAGAATTGCTGGAGCCATGTCAGACTCCAAACTAGTTACAAGTGGCGTCACTCAAGGCTCAGTCCTGGGACCTCTCCTGTTTGGTATATATTTCTCAGAGGTACAGGCTAACACGGAAGGACTGTGGCTGACCAGGTTCGCAGATGAATGCAAACTGGGCGCTATAATCGACTCTCCAGCCGACACAAGCATCCTCCAAAAGGGCCTCATAGAAACAGACAACTGGTGCCAGAGCCATGGCCTCAAGCTAAACATCAAAAAGTGTATTGTCATCCCCTTTGGCAAAAACAAAGTGCCCACAAATTACCACATAGGTGGTAATCCATTAAGTACGGAAGAAGTAATTAGGGACCTGGGGACCCAAGTTGATAGCAATCTCTCATTTGACAACCATGTGGCCAAAGTGGTTAGAAAAACATTTTATATCGACCACCTAATCATGAAGGGATTCACATCTAGATCAGGGGAGGTCATCATGCCTCTTTACTCATCCCTCATCAGGCCCATAATTGAGTACAATGCCTCTTTTGGGATGTACCTTACCAGACACCTGCAGCAACTGGAAAGACCCCAAAAGTACCTCACCAAGAGGATCAAAGGGCTCAAACAGATGCCATATGCTGCCCGGTTAAAGAAACTCCAGCTCTACTCAGTGGCATACCACCTGCTCAGAGGCAATCTGTGCCTGACGTATAAATCCATGTTCATCCCAGAATTAATGGACATGCTGCACCTCAGAAAATCCAAATCCCATCGAGCTACATGCTCGAGAGACTTGAACCTCAGCACTGAAATAAATAGGACATGCTGGAGGGACAGATTCATAACCCAGAGGCTCCCTTCACTCTGGAATAAAATCCCAGTCCAGGTTAGGCAGAGTCCCTCATTGACTCTCTTCAAGAGGAATCTTGATGAGTGGATGGGGGATCATAGGTTTACCCCGGGTATCACTTCTGTGTCACTGTTAGACAGAGGCACAGTATACTAACCTCGAAAAAGGGCATAGCAAAATTAATTTAAAATGGGTGGCGAAAGCCAAACACACTCTGGCTAGGCTTATAAATGCCCTATTGCAGATAGCTTAGTATGAACCTATGAACCTATGAACCTATTTCTGTTGACAAGTTGTTTGTCTTCTAATCCATGAGTTCTTTTAGAGAACTATATGTTGATTAAAGGGGTATGAGCTGGGCTGGCTAATGTTTTGTGTATGATTTTATGTATTGTTATAAGATGAATGTAGGAGGGGTGGTGAGTGAGTTCCAGCCAGCTAAGGGTATGCAGAGCTTTACAGTGATGGTTAAAAGAGGAGGAATTAGCAGCAAGTTTGTTTTTTATGGAGGATTGAAAATTGGTTAGAATTTGGGGGTCCATAGAATCAGGAGGGCAGAATGTAGGTTTTGGCTAAAATAATTTTGTTGGTGTGGTCAGAAAATATTTGTTCCTATATAGAATGCCTAGTTTCTGATGGGATTTCTTGATATGGCTTTGGATGTGGAGGTCAAATTTAAGATTATCATCTGTTATGACTCCTAATATTTTGGTATGGTGAACTCAATTTCAGTGCCATTTGCCAAAAAGATTTTGAAAGGTGCTTTGTTAGAGGTATGAGTTTTGTGGGTAAAGAGGAGGAATTTGTTTTTTTGGAGGGGCTGGTTAAGAGTTGTACTCTTGTAAACTAAATTTTAATGGAAATAACAACTTGCTAAGTGGTTTCTTGTTAGTGAGCTAAGGTGTTTGAAGAACAGATGATGGTAGAGTCCTCTGCATATTGAATCAAGGTGGCTTCACAAGAAGATGAATGCAAGTTATTCATAAAAATATTGAATAATTTAGGTCCATGGATGGATCCTTGTGACACTCCAGTGGAAGTGGGAATGTATATACAGATGGGCCCTTGCCATATTATATTTTGGCCCATGGTGGAGTAAATACTAGGAAATCAATCTGTAAAACTACAGCAAAACAGGAGGAAAGACAAGCTCTGATAACTTTAAAGACAGTAATATAAGCTGTTACACTACTGTTAACATATACTTAAGTTAACCCTAACAGGGAGTATTGCAATGAGTTTGGTTGTTTGCATACTCCTTATTAAAATCCTCAGGAATTGCAGCTGAACTGTCAAATGCAAAATGCCACCAAGAGTACCATACCACCCAAAATATTCAAATATAATGAAATGCTAAGGCCTTCAGGTTGTACCATCATGATCAAAACAGGAAGTCTCAATAGAAGTATTCTTCAATTGGCAAAAATACTCTCCTGTACAGACGCACACACACACACACACACACACACACACACACACACACACACACACACACACACACACACACACACACACACACACACCTTCCCACACACTGACTAACATTGCAAAAAAAATTTGCATTGGTGCATGCCCCCATAAAGCCCATCAGCCCTGTGTCAATACGCTACTGGCTGGTCAGTGTCTGTTTCCCCAGATTGGGCTGCTTGGGATATCTTTGTTGAGCTAAACCTTGAATTAGCGCTAATCAACCTAACAAACATGAACCAAACATTAATATTCCCAACTATTCCCAACATTGTTTCACTGATAGGACAGAACTTGGAAATGGATGATATGATGGTATGAAGAAAGCTGGACAGTATATGTATCTAGGAGACAAGATGGAAGGGCAGTCCAGCAAAGCCATTTGATTTGGGATCCAGAGTCTAATACTCGGGAGGAGAACAGACTAGCAATGTTGTAGAATTCTGGTGAGGGAGCAGCTTCAGAAGACAATGAGGGATAAAATTAGAATTAATGACAGACTCACAGCAATCAGACTCAAGTGCATGGATAGAGCAGTATTCATAATCTCAGCCTATGCCCTACAGCAGGGTTGTGACAGAAAGGAAAAGAGCCCATTCAGGCAGAAGTTGTAGTTGTTGTTATTAAAGTTAACAATAAGAGAATTGAACAATTGTTAATGGATGTGGACAACACCAATGACACACATGGCCTACGGGACAGAGGGAGAAATTACGATAATGGTGGGAACCAAATGGACAAAGGTTACCCTGAGAATGAAGATGAAGTTTATGACCAGCAGTTCCCACCTCTTAAGAGGTCCAAAAGGCTTATAAACAAGGGTACTATCTATAATAATAATAATAATAATAATAATAATAATAATAATAACCAAAACTTTTTAGGAAGACAGGGTCGGGGGAGAAGCCAAGCACCCAGAGGGCAAGGGTGGAGAAGGGAGAGTTATAACCATTGAATAATATTGTGACTGAGGGCATAACAGTTGATTACAAAGGGAGGCTTTTAAGCTTCAGAGGTTTTAATATTTTTAATTATTCTGATGAGGTCATTACACATGAGCATTTTTCACTGTTAAAGAAAGGGATGAAGTTTATCCCTGCTAGAAAAGAAGATGTGTTCCATACACTTTTGGAACTTAAAAATTACACAAGGAAGTTGAATTTAAAGTTTATTTTTAAGAACAACAGTGTTATTGGTAAGAGTGAAGGTGCCATTTTGCCTCAGAAGTTTAAGAAAAAAAACTTGTTTTAACCCCCCACTATACCCAGCTATAGCATGTTTTGAAGAGGTTTGTACACAGGAAATATTTAAGTTGTACACTACAAGTAAAAGGGTACATTTCAATCTATCAGTTGATGACAGCAAAATTCTGGAAAACATCAGGGGTAACAATAACATCAGAGTAATGAAGCCTGACAAGGGAGGGGGTATTGTTATTGTTAACAAAATGGATTATAACTGTCATATTTTGGCTATGTTACATGATGAGGAGAAGTTTGTTGTGGTTTCTAAAAATTAAATCAACATAGCACAAAGAAAGATTGGTTTGATTCTGGAGGACAGTTTGTTTCAGGGTAGTATTAATGAAGCGATACACAGTTTTTTGGTTAACAAGCATCCACTTATACCCCTAGTTTCTGGTATTCCGAAGACACTTAAGGACTTTTTGGACCCCCATACAGGCTCATTATCTTTTCCCGGTATAGCATGACCTACTCACTGGGCATTTTTGTGGAGAGATTGGAGAGAGAATCTTTGGCCCCAACTGATTATATTCTTAAGGATTCATGGGACTTTCTTTCAAGGTTTAAGAAGGATATATACAATGATTATTGTTCATTTACTACCATTGATGTTTGTGACCTCTTCACCTCTATACCCCATGGGACTGGTTTGGAGTTATTTTACGATGCCCTTAGGGAGAAAACATCATTAAACAACACATTACTAAATTTTGTCATGTTGTGTATGGACACAATTTTGAAAAATATTTTTTTTCTGCTTTGAAGGGGAATATTTTAAACAAAATCAAGGGGTTGCTATGGGCTCAAGTTCCGCCCCTTTATTTGCCAACTTAGTTATGTATAGTTGGGAAAAGAAGAATGTGTTTTGTACTGAATTTCAACATAAATGGTTCATGTACTTGAGGTTTTTGGACAATATCTTTATTTTATGGAAGGATGATGAATATGGTGAACAGTTTTGTGATTACATGAATGAAATCTGTGATTACTTTAAGTTTACTTCCATGCATAACAATGAGGAAATTAATTATTTGGATGTGACTGTTAGTAAAGATACTATGTTGAAAGAATTTTCTTCCACCATATATAGGAAATCCACATTTTCCAACGACTATTTAGAATTTAGTAGCAGTCACCTTTACTTTATGAAGAAAAGTATTGTTAAAGGCCAGCTCATTAGAGTGGCTAGCATGTGTTCATCTTTTAACAATGTCATTAGGGAGATGGACGTGTTGAATAACTTTTTCAAAGATAGAGGTTATCCTGAAAAAATGCTTTCAGAAATGTATAATTTTGTGAAGCAGAACTGGGTTGTTAGGCATACTCCCCTATTAGGAAACTCCATTGATACCCATAGAGAGACAACTGCCCATGATGAATTTGAGAATAGTATGGTCCTAACTTATGGTTGTCACAGTAAAAAAGTTAAGGACATTTTGTATAAGAATTTGATTTTGTTTAGGACCAATAAAGAACTTCAGTCAATTATGGGGAATAATCCTAGTTTTGTGTTTAAAACTAAAGCAAACTTAAAATTTTTGTTTGAACACCCTACCATGGTAAAAAGTGTTTTAGATAATGGTACCACTTGTATTGTAAATATATTTTAAAATAATCAATTTTGCATATTGGTGAATTTGGTATAAAAGTGAGGACAATAATAGGTAATTGTGGAACAAAGGGTTCTGTCTATTTGGCAGTACGTCAGGACTGTTTTAACTTTTATATAGGGAAAACAGAAAGGACTCTCCGCAGGAGAATATATGAACATATTTATGCCATTAGACAAAAAAATACTAACAATGCCTTACTTAGACACTTGGATGGTAGTATAGGCTGTTCACGGTTTTCATTTGGGATTTTTGAAATTGTTGTGATGAATTCTGGGAGGGGGGGGTGATTGGGCTATAATACTTGAGAGAGCAGAAATGAAATGTCAAATAGGGTTAAATGCTACCCACACCCCTGGTATCAATGAACATATTTCTATTATGCCATTTTTAAAGTATAGAGCCCTAGTATTATGAATTAATTAATACATTGTTTATTTTTTTATTTAATTATTTAACAAATGTTACATAGTTTTATGTAAATGTATATTGTTCCTGTGATTTTAAATTCATAATTAATATGTATCACACCCAGTGTTTTTCATTGGTTGTTCTATTGTATTTAAATTGTTTTATTGGTTCTGATGAAGTGCAGGGTTTACTGGATGAAAGCGTGTGACCCATTTTTTGTACTGTTTTAACTGTTGGAATCAATTGACTGTGGATTATTCAACTCAGTTTGTATTCTAATTTGCACCAAATCAGATTGGCTGGAAGGTGTTGTATTGTTCCTGGTACTGTATTTACCTTTTCACACTGTTTGGGTTATATGAACCAAACATTACTATTTCCAACTATTCCCAACATAGTTTCACTGATAGGACAGAACTTGGAAATGTATGATATGATGGTAAGAAGAAAGCTGGACAGTATATGTATCTAGGAGACAAGATGGAAGGGCAGTCCAGCAAAGCCATTTGATTTGGGATCCAGAGTCTAATACTCTGGAGGAGAACAGAATAGCAATGTTGTAGAATTTTGGTGAGGAAGCAGCTTCAGAAGACAATGAGAGATAAAATTAGAATTAATGACAGACTCACAGCAATCAGACTCAAGTGCACAGATAGAGCAGTATTCATAATCTCAGCCTATGCCCTACAGCAGGGTTGTGACAGAAAGGAAAAGAGCCCATTCAGGCAGAAGTTGTAGGGCCTTCTAGATAAAGCAGGGCTGTCTTAGTTGGTGATGATAATGGGGCATCTGAATGCACAGACAGACAGAGCAAGATATGAGGACTGCCTGGGTCCACATGGGTGGGTCAACAAGAATAAAGTCGAGGACATTCTAGACTTTTGTCTGGTGAATAGCTTGATGGTGACCAACACATGATTCAGAAAGACAGGGACAGTCAATAGATTACATGCAAGAGTGGCCAACATGCTAGTCAGGTACTCTTCCTCCTAGTAAGGAAGGGACAGTGGAGGTAGAATCAGAAATTACAAAGTCAATCTCCAGTGAAACAGTCAGCCTACAACATAAACCACTGGTAGCTATAATCAGATCCAAGCAGTGGTTGGAGAAGGCTCTAACATCAACAGATACCAGGCTGAATGTCTGGAAGGTGAATGGAGATAAAGCACAAGAGTTCAAGGGAAGAAATACTCTGGGCTCTAGCACCTCAGTTAGAAGAGGAAGTAGGTTGATTTGATGAAAAATGGCAGTGACTCAAAATAGCATGAGTGAGGATTATGGATCAGGTGTGCAGGCAAACAATGTATGGAGATAAGGTACATAATGAAAGCTGGTAGTGAAATGCAAAAGTGCAGGAAATCATCAAAAGAAAGTGGCAGATTGAAAAGCAGGACTGCACTAAGAAGGAAAACTGGTTAGCAAAAAAGAGGTTAAGAGAGCAGTTGGTGTTGTGAAAAACAATGCACTCTACAAACTTCTAGAAAGTGACTCAATAAAGCCACAATGAAACTTTATCAGGCTGCAAGGCGAAGACAGAAACATAAAGAAGGTAATCCTCAAGCACCCTTCATAAGGGATGCCAGCAACAACCTGCTGACCAGTCCACAAGAAATGAAAGAAGGATAGAAAGAGTACTTTCAGCTGGTTCTTCAGTAAATGAAGAAAACCCTACTGAAGCTACCTTGTCAGATACACATCCTGTGAAGAAAGAAGAGAACCCACCCTAGAAAAAGTAAGAACAATACTAAGAAAAATAAAGACAGAGAAATCAACAGGATCAGTTGAGGTCACGGCAAATAGGATCAAGATGATGGTTGAGTTAGTGGAGAAATGACTCCTGAGGCTACTCATAGCAGTATAGAGAGAAAGATGTATTCCAGATGACTGGATAATAAGCATACTAGTGCCAATATACAAAACCAAAGGAATCATTCATAACTATGGGTTTTAAAGAGGTATCAAACTCCTGTCAGACTGCACGAATGTCTGGAGAGGGTGACTGTCAAATGAATACACGGAGCAATCAGAAGTTATATGGGAAATGGGAAGCTTAGATTCAGATCAGGATGTGACACAACCATCCTAATGTTTGCAGTGAGACAGCTGAGAAGAAGCAAGGGATGAGGAAAGAGTCCAAGTGGGCATTCATAAACTTGGAGAAAGCATATAACAAGGTCCCAAGAAAGATAACTTGAGCAGTCCTGCAATTATTTGAAGTCCTGGAAACATTGGTAGAATTAGTGTAGACTATGTACAAGGACCCAATGACAAAAGGATGAACAATGCTTGGAATCACAGAGAAGTTTCCTGTGGGAGTGGATGTGCATCAGGGCTCAGACTGAAGCTCACTGCTATTCATACTGGTGACTGACTACACTAGCAAACAGGTCAAAGGGTACAGATCAACAGAGCTGCTATATGCTGACAATGTGTTATTACAGGCAGACACTGAGCAAGAATTTTAGCAGAGTACAAAACTGAAGGGACATGGGATGAAACTGACTAAAGATAAGAAAGTTGTAATAGCAGCAAATGGGGGAAATGAGAAGAAGCTGATAACTGAGACAGATGAGAAAATAGTTGAATTAATAGTGCAGCTAGGGTAGGGAGAGAGGGACAACTGTCCCAGGCACAAGTGTTGGGAGTGTGATCTTCTGATCCTGATCGTTAATGTAATACTGGCTTTTAAAAGCTGGTATTGCATTTGCAATCAAACCTGACCATTATGTCACTCTCTGTATGGTCTAAACTGTATTACTGTTTGCTACATTGTAGCATGAAGTTTACTACACTTCAAAAGAAAACAAATCCTTTTTTTTTCTTACCTAAAACCGGAGACCTATAGCACTCTGTGTAGACAGGGAATAAACAACTGTTTTCTGTAAATGTAGTAAGTAGTAAGCATTTTGCTACAGTTTAAAAAAGGAGAGTTTTTTTGTAGTGCTCCATGAATGCAAGGTATAAACTGTAGCAATGTCTGCTACATTTGAAGCAAGCAGTTTGCTACAGTTTAAAAAAAAAGAATTTATTTTCAAATTAACGCATGAGAGTGTAGCGCTCCACGCAGGTAGGGTATGTTGAAAGAGGGTTGGGATAGGGACACATAAATGGGAAATGAATGGCTGGAGTGGGGAGTGGGGCATGTCATGCATCTGGCAACCTGGCTGGAATTCCTCTACAAGGAAGTCCTTTGCTTGCTTTTTTTATCTTGAATATATGAGCTGGGGCAGCATGGATCTAACTGTAATAAGCTGATCACTTATTGATTGTCTTATTGCAGTGAATCAAGTTCCTTTTTTTTTGCTATTCATTTAAAGAGCTTTAGAGCGTGGGGCACTGGCTCATAGTACCAGCCCAGGGAGCTGGTTGGACTAGTTATGCTTATGAATGGAATGAGTTAATAGCTTCAAGTACCTGGGAGGGGTGGTTGAGGAGAAGGTAAGTCTGAAAGGGAAGGTAAAAGCTAGAATCAGAGGGGCTACAGCCAACTGGCATAGAGTCTCAGGAGTATCAGTGTATAACAGAAGAATGCCAAAGAAGCTAGAAAGTAAAGGTATACAAAATAGTGGTGTGTCCTGTACTTCTGTATGATACAGAAACCTGGGCAGTAAAGGCAGAGCAGTTGAAAAATTAAGATGTGATGGAGATGAAGTGCCAGAGATGGGTGGTAGGATACACACTGTGAGACAGATGAAGAAATGAGGACATAAGAACAGACTTAGCTCCATATTGTAGAGAAGGTCAAAGAGGTGGCTTAAGCACATGTGCAGGAAAGCAGAAGACAATCAGGTGAAGAAGTTTTCTGACAGACATGAAGAAGGCAAGAAGAAAAGGGGGCATACATCAAAGAGATGGATGGATTGTGTAAAAGAAGACATGCAACAGTTAAGCATTAATTTATTAAATCAAGAGAGATGGTGATAGTTCACATGACACTTTGCACCCATATAGTAAATGGGGAAAAAGAGGGTCAATGAAAACTGATGATGCTGATCACACACACACACATATATATATATATATATATATATATATATATATATATATATATACTTGTGATGTAGTGATAACTCAGAACAGAAACATTCCCATTTCTTACTCTAAAATAAATGCACATGCTCAACACCAATGAAATAGTTAAAATGCAACTTTGAACCCTGACAGGTTCCAATAGTCATGCAGGTCCACTTACGGTGTCCATCAACATAGAGCCACATCTCTTAAACCACACAACACATTCTTGCAAAAGTTCAAGAAAAACAAATATGGGTATTCATATCTTATACCTCTTTATACCCCCTTCTTTACTAATTTCCTAACTTCTGTAAACTTCCTGACTCTCTATCTAAATATGCCATAACCATGTTTTTTCATTCACTTTATATTGTAATTCCTGTTCGTATTTATGCTGCAGTGGTGGTGCTGCGATAGCGTTGTCACCTCACAGTAAGACGCTGTCCAGTTCGATTCTCAGCTAGAGCGTTTTCTGCATGGAGACATGCGTGAATGGGCGTACCTTCGTTGAAGGTTGTGCGTCAGGGCTGGCAACTCAGCACATAAAAATGTATCTGCCAATCATTAGTGGACCGGAGTTCCGCTGTGGCGAACCCTAACCGGGAAAAGCCGAAACACACAACATTATACGTACTTACCTTTAATTTCCCTAAGTTGACTAATATTTCTCTAAATATTAAATTATTGTCAAATAAGTTGTAGCTATGTTTAACCAATGTTGCCACATTCTGTCTAATTGTGTATAATTATTTAGGTTCATAGGTTCATAGGTGTGTACTAGGCTAATGGCCCTGGAGCCTTTACAAGCATAGCCCCAAAAAAATTGCTCAGGCACTGTGCCACCCGATGTTAGTTCACAGTGCCCCTATGCAGAAGGGCAACTGGAGTGATCCCTGGGGTGAATTTTCTGTTATCCATCCACTCGTCAAAAATTCTCTTGAAGAGGGCCAGTGAGGTGCCCTGCTTAGAACGTAGATGTTTGTATATTATTTTTAAAGCTTGTAAAATTATTGTTCTTAAAATGCTTTTGATATACTTTGAAGCTTTTCTCTCCAGGCCTTTGTTGAAAATGGACACCTATCCAGAAAGACTTTCAAAATGATCCGGTGTCAATAAATAAATAAATAAATATTTTGTCTTAAACTCACCCAGGTTGTGCTATTCAGTTACAGTAAGACTGAGACAAAGCAAAAGGGGAATTTGAACCCCAGGACATCACAGATCATATTCTTCAGAAATTAAAAGTGTGTGTTTGTATGTGTATGTGTGTGTCTGTGTGTGCATATGCGTATGTTATGTGTGCATATGTGTATTGGTGTGTGTGTGTGTGTGTGTGTGTGTGTGTGTGTGTGTGTGTGTGTGTGTGTGTGTGTGTGTGTATAAGCATTTGCATGTAGCATATGCATGTGTATGTAGATATGGAAGGCATATTAGTTTTATTGGACATAACCACTGGATTATGATCAGGACTTCTGCAAGCTGAATATAACAATTCATTACAATGGAATGAGGGACATGACAACACATGGGTATCCACCACAATGGATGCCACACCATGTGACAGGAGGCTAGGAAGTTTCCTAGGTTTAAACTGGGGCGGCTTTATATTAACTGCCTGTTTTATAATTACAATGAGATATACTGGAAGTTAGTGCTAACACTAGCAAGCAATGACTTTAAGAACCAACAGAATGAAAATAACTTTAATAGGGGTTAAGGTCTTTTCTACCATACAATATGTCTACTTCTGTAAATATTCAGCTTTAGGTTAAGGTAAAAAACTTGTTACTACCATTTTCTGCAGTCTTGAGATACTGAAGCCACAATATGTGAATAACAGGGATAAAACTAATGAAAATCATTATGCCCTGTTTCAGACAAATCAGCATTTAAATATTCAGCTCTCGGTTAAACAAAGAAGGATTTTCCTAACAAGTTCTGCAGTCTTGACAAACTGAAGCTGCAATATATGATTCAATTAAAGAAGTTCATCATACCCAGGGTGAAACAAGTGTATTCCAAAAGAATGCTTGACATGTTGCACCCAAATGTTTGAAAATAGCTATTCTAGTAGATTAACCTTCGCTGTATGCATTGTGGTGGGACCACCCACTATTCCTCTGTTTTTGTTAGATCAATGGATAAAATTATTTGAAAGAGGTAAAAGGAGGAGGATCTCTTTATGGAACTTAGACTCAGGTAGGGTTGTATCTCAGATATGGCTATAAAGAACAGACATGAAGAATGAGATGTGAAGCACACAGCAGGAAAAGAAACAGTGTGGAACCAATCCAGATGATGCCACTCTGTTATCTTCAGATGGAAGGAACGTAAAAACCTACTAAAGGAACAGCTGTACACAATGCACACACATTTTTTTTTCAATTAAACTCTAGTTAGAGAAATATACTGAAAATGCTCCAGTTTTATATTAAGTGAAAAGGAGGGAAGAGATATTGCAAGGAGTCACAGAAAAACAGCTGCTGCTAGAAATATAGGATGATGCGTTTCTCATCTCCAATTCTGATCTTGTACATCTGGAAAGTTGGCAGCAATAGGTAAAAATGACCCTGAGCCAGCCTTCCAGATTTAACCCTGAGAAAAGAGATAGGACTACAACTTCCAGCTATAAAGACTTGGTTGATTGTGAGCAGGAAAGGGAATGTAATGAAAGGTTGGATAGCATGAATCCATCTTGAAAGCATGGCAGATGACTAACAGCAAGATAGTCAAGGAGTAGAAAAAGAGAATTCCTGGTGGATACATTTTAGGCATAATTCAGGTAAGATAGTCAAAATCAGAGAAGAAACTATAGACAGCATTTCATCAGTCAGAGAAGAAACAAAAAACACATTCCATCTTCTCATTTATCAATGGGGCGTATTGGTTATAACGTACTAAGGCATAGATGTGAAGTGCATTAACAATACTACAATGACAATTCAGTATTTTAGTAAGTTCCTGCTAGTGTGATTGGGTCAGTACAGGACCATGCAATTGAACTACAAGTCATATGCATATGAAGTTGTCCAATACAGGCAACAAAAGAACGTATGTTCTACTTGTTCAACAGATTGGGTTGCAAATTACAAAGTGAATGTAGATACTATTCACAGTCTAGTTAGAAAGTACTACATTGTCAAAGTTTAGAAATGTGCCAAAATGTGGCATATTATTTCACAGTGGAACAGTGACTGATGTGGGAAAAACAGAAAAATCATTTCAAAAGCGATAGAGGTGAAATGCACTACTTAGTGAACATTTGGAGCTGAGAAGATTTTGGAATGCAAAGGTGATAAAAATCAAATTCAGGACATACACACACACACACACACACACACACATATATATATATATATATATATATATATATATATATATGTATATATATATATATTCATATATATATATATATATATATATATATATGTGTGTGTGTGTGTGTGTGTGTGTGTGTGTGTGTGTGTGTGTGTGTGCATATACAGTGGTTACAAAAACTGTACACACCCCTGCTAAAATGCCAGGTTTTTGTGATATAAAAAAACGAGACCACAATAAATTATTTCAAAACTTTTCCCAACATTAATGTGACCTATAACCTGTACAATTCATTTGAAAAACAAATCTGTTAGGGGAAAAATATAAAAATTAAAAAATGTACAATAAGTTGGTTGCATGAGTGTACACACCCTTAAACTAATACTGAGTTGAAGCACCTTTTCCTTTAATTACAGCATTCAGTCTTTTTGGGTACACACCAGCTATCAGTTAAAGAGACTCTGATTAACCCCAAATAAAGTTCAGCTGTCCTAGTAGGATTTTCTTGACATTTTCTCAGTTGCCTGCTACAGCAAAAGCCATGGTTCACAGAGAGCTTACAAAGCATCAAAGGGATCTCATTGTTGAAAGGTATCAGTCAGGGGAAGGGTGCAAAACCTTTCCACAGCATTGGATATACTGTGGAACACAGTGAAGGCAGTCATCAAAAAGTGGAGAAAATATGGGACAACAGTGATGTTGCAAAGAACTGGATATCCCTCCAAAATTGATGAAAATATAAGATGAAAACTGGTCAAGGAGGCTGCAAAGAGACCCACAGCAACACTGAAGGAGCTAAAGGAATTTCTGGCAAGTACTGGTTGTGTACTACATCTGACAACAATCTCCCATATTCTCCATATGTCTGGGCTAAGGAGTAGGGTTGCAAGATGGAAGCCTTTTCTTACACAGAAATACATCAAGGCCTGGCTAAAATTTGCAAAACAATACATCAAGTCTCCCAAAAGCATGTTGGAAAATGTGTTATGGTCTGATGAGACCAAGGCTGAACTTTTTGGCCACAATTCCAAAAGATACATTTGGCACAAAAACAACACTTCGCATCACCAAAAGAACACCATCCCAATGGTGAATCATGGTGGTGGCAGTATCATGCTTTGGCATTGCTTTTCTTCAGCTGGAACTGGGGCTTTATTCAAGGTGGAGGCAATTATGAATAGTTCCAAATACCAGTCACTTTTGTCCCAAAACCTTCAGGCATCTGCTAGAAAGATGAAGATGAAGAGGAATTTCACCTTTCAACACGACAATGACCCCAAGCGTACATCCAAATCAAAAAATAATGGCTTCACCAGAAGAAAATTAAAGTTTTGGAATGGCCTGGCCAGGGCCCAGACCTAAATCCAATAGAAAATCTATAGGGTGACCTGAAAAGGGCTGTGCACAAGAGATGCCCTTGCAATATGACAGAATTGGAGCACTTTTGCAAGGAAGAGTGGGCAAATATTACCAAGTCAAGATGTGCCATGCTGATATTCGACTCCTACCCAAGAAGACTGAATGCTATAATTAAATCAAAAGGTACCTCAACAAAGTATTAATTTAAGGGTGTGCACACTTATGCAACCAGCTTATTGTACATTTTTTCTATTTTGTTCTATTTTTCCCCTAACACATTTGTTTGTTTTTCAACTGAATTGTACAGGTTATGGGTCACATTAAAGGCGGGAAAAGTTTTGAAATGATTTATTGTAGTGTCATTTTTTTATATCACTAAACCTGGCATTTTAACAGGGGTGTGTACACTTTTTATATCCACTGTACATATACACACACACGCATATATATAAATATATATTTATATATATAGAGAGATGTATAGAGTGAGTGATGTAAAAGTGTCAATCACTCTGTTGAATGTGCAGTACATCAACAATGTGAATGCCTTCAAATTGTGAACAAGTGTTCCATTCTTCGAATGTGGAAGATATCAGAAGAGTGAATGCATGCGGTGAAGGTTAGTGTGGGTTTGAGATGCTATTGCTGAAACTTTCAGATATACTGAAAGGTTTGGCATTAGTGGAAGGATTGTTTGTGTGAGTGTTTATTGATTAGGGTTAAAGTAAGGGCAATGGAAGAGGGTAGATTTAGTTAAACAAAGGAGCATAGGAGTAATACTAGACAAACAGTCCCATGGAGCATAAGATGCCTAGCAATATATGCCTTTAAGCAGACACTTAAAAGTTCACACCTACATTTTCAAGCACTTAATGTTGCTTACCTGACACATCAAATGGGGCTGTATATGACAATCCTGGTGGAAATGTGTGTGTGCCCATCAGGACTAGCCTTACAGTACTCAAAAGAGTACTCTAGCAAATTGTGGTCATTTATGTTAACTTATTTCATAGACTAGGAATGCATTGAATTAGTAAAATATCTTGTCAGTGACTCTTTTTATTTGCTGGTGTAAATTTATGTGTTGTATGCATGCTTGTTGCTGCATGTGTTATGTGTCCAAGTATCCTGTGTAGTGATAGTGTTACGGAAAGTGTTTAAGTTAATGTGCAGGGTTTGAATTAAGGGAAGGGATAGGGTTAGACTGCATTAGTAAGATGGCCTCGGCAGGGGACTTTGACCCTATATACATGTAAATGTTTCTACTGCAATAGGATGACACTCCACAATGCTGAGAGCAAGAACTTCAACTGCAAAATTTCAACATAGGCAGAAGGTCAACAGTTTTACTAGATCACAGTCCCCAGGTAAGAGAATATACTCTTCCTTTGGGGATTGTGTGATTTCAGAGTTAGTACATAAAAATAGCAGAGTATATGGGGGGGGAGGGCATATGGGGGACTTCCCCCCCTCAAAAAATGATGTTATTTTGTTTTTTGTTGGTTGCATGCAGCTAAGGTTTTACTCATGTATGTGCAGTTGAGTGCTGGCATTTCTGTTGGCAAACTTTTGTAGTTGACGTATTTGCTGTTAATATTGTGCTGCTTTGACAGGATGTAGCAATCCCATATACACATGTGTGTGTGTGCGTGTGTGTGTGTGTGTGTGTGTGTGTGTGTATATATATATATATATATATATATATATATATGTATATATATATATATATATATATATATATATATATATATATATATATATATATATATATGTATATATACATATATACAGAGAGATAGAGAGTTTCCTTCATTTGTGGACTGTAAAGTTTGTTGAATGGTAATATAGATGTCACAACATTTGAAGCTGATATTGTCTGCTATAATCAACTCACATACTGTCAGCTGTAATACTATGTGCATTGTATTTCAGTGGGAATGAGAGAACTGATCAACTGTGGTTTTGCCAACTGACAGTAGAGAGAGCAAGATTCTGATGAAACCCACTTTTAGCGAATGGAAGCTGGTGACTTTTCCCCACTGTTGTGAGACCTTGGGGTTTGTACATATAAGTTAGTGGTATGTGGGCATCTCCCTCCACAAGGGGCCTGCAAGAGGGCAACAAAAAAGCTTCTGTTGTTCTTTGCTGAAAGTGATTTCAGGGAATATTTCTTGTGCTGTTGCACATCAAGGAACTATCATTTTAAAAATGATCATGAATCCATTTCATTGTAGTTGCAGTTGTGTGAACATGTAGTTATTTTATACATAGATAGATATAGCTTGATATATATGGGACTCCTGAATTTGGTCAACACAGCAAAATGTCCACAGCTGCTTGATTCACCATAGGTAGTTGACATATGCAGATGGTCAACAGGTATGCTAGATAGACAACCCTAGGTAGGGAGATATTCCTTTTCCCCAGAAACTGTTTGATCTTGGAGTTAGTATACATAATTGGGTGAGGTTAGGGGGACAGTACCCCATATGGAGGGGTGCAAGGGTACATTTCCCCTCCAAAAAACAATGTCCTTGTTTTTTGTTTGTTTGCATGCTTTAAGTATTTTCTTCATGCATGAGCAGTTGACTGTCAACATTTACATTGTTGACCTTTTGTGTTCAACATTCTTCCCATTGACATTTTTGGTTTGAAGTTAATCCCACACACACACACACACACACACACACACACACACACGCACGCACACTCACACATGGTTATGCGGAAGCAGAAGAGCTCCCCACATGAAGCAATGAGTTTTATGTTAACTTACCATGTGAAATTTTGCTGGCACATTTGAGTGTTTTAATTTTTGATGTACATACATAAGGATCACAGCTGTTTTTGTACGTGTTGAACATTTTTCATACTGGTGGTACTGTTGTAATAACACTTGATTTATCATAGAAGTATATTATGCATTCAGATTTCACTCATTGTATCTGGCAGCCAGTGATTTGTGTAAGTAATGATTTTCCAGCCATGATATGTCTATGAATGGTGTGCTTTGACACTGAAGAAATTTATACTGACATATACGGTCAGTTTTACTTCCTTACAATTCAGCTGCTCAGTGCTCATTTGCTTGCAGCTTAACACTTGTCTGCATATTCAGTATGAGGCATTCAAATACATTGGTTGTGTCTGATAATGTGCTTTCTACAAGACCTTAGAGACAGAATATGTATAGCCTTAAGGTGGGTGCAAGCCCTAATATAACAGTTTAAACTTAAACTTTGAAGTGTATCTTCTTGAGGGTGTGTTTGGCTGGCATCTTAATATCCTTGCAATTCCTTGCCTAGTGCTGTTCCTGTGCTCCTATGTTTTGCTAGTTGTGAGCATGCTATCACTCAGGTAATCAGCAGTGAGTTGGTAAAACCTGTTCAGTTAGTGTTCGAGTAAATACAATATTTGCAATGTGTATTCACTCACTGTAATATGGGAGTGCCATTGTATGATTTCTAAAGAAAATTCCACAAGTTAGTAATGAGTGCCTCTCTCCATTAAATCAGTGCACCTCGGGATAAATGGAATTCTCTGACATCCAGCAATGTCTGAATAGTATATAAAGAATGACACTCATTACTGTTTGCTCATTTCAGTAGTTTGATATCAGACTTCTTTACAGTTCTCTGCTTTACACAATAAATATATACATATATATATATATATATATATATCCATGAATATGTTTCTTTTATGCAACAAAGGCAGACAGCAGAATCCATGGCTAATATCAAGAAAACTACCAGATAACTAGGTAATAGTCAAACCATTATCTTGATGCAGGAAGACCACATTGTTCTTGCAACTTTCCATGTTGTATCCCTTTTAGTTGATTCTGCATGCAAAACACCGGGTTTCCATGTTGAGCATCACTTCACTTTTCTGTGCTGTCAACCGCATATTAAAGCTTATGTCTGTGGCTAATATCACCTTCCAACTCTTCACTGTAGCTGTGTTTTTGTCAAGTTTTCAGTATAGCGGCATCCTGATGAAAAACAAATCAGACAACTACAAACCAAAGACAACAGTCATTACATAGGAATTTGCAGGTGGTTACCTCTGTCCTTCCTGTCTTTTCTTTCCTTCCTAACTTCAACCTTTGTAATTCTTGTTTTAATTTTCTGGTTGCATATGTGATATAGAGCAGCACAGCATTGATTGCTTGATAAGTGCTTTTTTATGATGTCTGATTTTGAGGAGTGAAATCCACATATGTGCAAGAAAGTGGCATCAGCTTTCAAAAGCAGAGCGTCACACAAATGAGTAAAAATCATTCCCCAGGATTCAGTAAGTTCAGAATTCCGTGCAGAAACAGTGTAGCTGTTCCTGCATGGGATATGGCCACCGAGCGATCTAGCAAACAGCTGCTCTGATGTGCACGAGTGTGCCTACACTGTTCCTGCATGGACATGACTGCAGAATGCTAATTACCTCATTTGCTGGTGAAAACCATGTGTATGAGGTGAATTAGTGATTCAGCAAGCAGGCACGTATCCATGCAAGAACAGTGTTAGTTGTAGAAATGTATTCGGTTACTAACCGAATACATTTCTGAAAATAACAAAACGGAGGCAAGTCAGCTCCTAATAAAGCATGTGTTATAGTCTTTAGGCATGCCAATGGCCAAATATATGGCCATTGGCATGGAAAATTGCTTCATTTTCATAAAAATCAAAGTTATATTTTTTGGCCAATCTCGGCTGTTTAAGCATAGGGCAGCGGCACGCAAACGGGATTGTGCCAAAAAAAAATGTGAAAAATCAATTTTAGGGAAAATCTGTATTTTGCCATTATAGTCTATGGCATACAGAATCAAAACAATACCAGGGAACACTGGTTGTCAAGGGGAAAGGCTCTGTTATAGTGCAGTAACTATGAACTAAGGTAATGGGGTATGCAAATGAGGGGAAATTTACTGAATCACAAAAATCTTCTAAGTACCAAACTACCCCTAACCATGTAGGTGCTATAGCACAATAGTGTAACTAGGTGGAGCAACAGACATGAAAAGGGGGTGTATCAGGCATGTTGTAAGCACATTGGAGCCCTATGATGCAGAGATAAGCTTAGCTAATCACAGCTAAGTAAGGGTGTGTGTCTGAGGCTGTATTGACTTATTCCATGAAATGAGGAGCATGTTCCCATCCAAGGGAGGGCCATTTCTTCATGTTTACATTAGCTAAATGGGTTTGCATGGCACGCACCCGATCTAAAACAAATTAAAAAAAAAACAGAAATAGCAGGACTGTTTCCATTTGGGCACCAGGTTTGCATGGCCCGCCTAGGGGCTTAAAAGAGGAGGAAATGGGAAGGGAAAAAAGGGAAAAAAAAGAAAATATCAGAATAGAAGCAATCAAGAACAAATTACATAGCCAGCAGGTGGAATGCATCATAGTCAGCCAATCATACAGGCAGCATCTGCAGCACAACAGTATAAACTATGGAAACACCTTACAGCCTGTTTTTTTCCCACAAATTCTGCACCATTGGTGTACACATGCAGGGGAATTTAAACTGGAAAAATGTTAAGGGCTGCCATTGCTTTGATCCATCAGTATGTGCTAGAGGCTGAGGGCGGAGAGCAGGATAATGCTGACAACCACCACAGACCGAGGAGTAAGAGAAGAGTGTTCAGACCCAGGGTAATTTAGCAGGGGCTACATGATCTGGAGATAGTAGAGTGCTACAGGGTGGACAGAGACATACTTCGGGAAATCAATGAGCTGTGCCGGCCTCAACTCAGACCTAGATCCAACAGAGGGAACCCATCCCAGTGGATACTAAGGTATGTGTAGCCTTAAGAATTCAAGCTACAGGTACTTTCCAAAGACCTACTGAGGACATCATGGGGGTCTCACAAGCATTTACATCCAAGGTACTCCACCAGTTCCTGGATGCTATGCTACCACATGCCAGTGAGCACATTTACTTCCCCAACACCTGTGAGGAGAGGACCAGCAATATGAGTCTCTTCCACCATGTAGCAGAATACTCTGAGGTACTGGGTGCCATAGACTGCACGCACCTCCACATCAAAGCATCACTCAGTGAACAGGGTAGGGTCTACATAAACTGCAAGGGCTTCCCCTCCATCAATTGCCAGGTCATGTGCAATGCCCAAGGCATTATCATGAATATGTCTGTTGGCAGCCCTGGAAGCTATCATGACTCCCACATCTGGCATTCATCATAGCTGTACCATAGGTTCATAGGTTCATAGGTAGGTACTAGGCTATTGGCCCTAGGGCCTATATAAGCCTAGCCAAATGGTACCCTGGCTTTCGCCACCCAAGAAAATTATTTTCCTGTGCCTCTGTTGAGCAGAGGCTCAGAAGTGATCCCTGGGGAGAATTTCCTATCTCCCATCCAATCATCAAGATTTTTCTTGAAGAGTGCTAATGAGGAGCTTTGTTTGATATAGATAGGTAGTTTGTTCCAGAGTATGGAAAGTCTCTGGGACAGGAAACTATCCCTCCAGCATGTTCTGTTTATTGTGGTGACAAGGTTTAGGTCCCTAGAGCATGTAGCTCAGAGGGATTGGGATTTCTTTAAGTGGAGCATGTCCAAAAGCACTAGGTTTGACATAGCTTTGTATGTTAGGCAGAGATCACCTCTGAGTAGGCAATATGTGACAGAGTAAAGCTGGAGTTGTTTGAGATGGTCTCCATAGGACATCTGTTTGAGGCCAGTAATTCCCTTTGTGAGATATTTCTGTGGCCTTTCCAGTTGTTGTAGATGTCTTGTGAAGTTCACACCAAAAGGGGCGTTATACTCTATAATGGGTCTAACGAGTGATAAGTAGAGGGGGACAATGACCGATTTTTTTCCTGGATGAGAAACCTTTTGTGATGAGGTGTGCCACGTAGAAGGATTTCCTGACTACTGTGGCAATGTGATTATCAAAGGAGAGACTACTGTCCACCTGAGTCCCAAGGTCTCTTATCACACTTTCAGTGTTAAGTAGACTACCGCCTATGTGGTAGTTCATGGGTACAGAGTTTTGACCAAAAAGGATGACAATGCACTTTTCGGCATTGAGCTTGAGGCCATGGCTTTGACACCAGGCAACTCTCTCAGTGAGGCCCTTTTGTAGGATGTCCATATCGTTAGGAGTTTTGATTGTGGTTCCTAGTTTGTAGTCATCTGCAAACTTTGCTAGCCAAAGACCTTCTGTGTTAACCTGTACTTCAGAGAAGTAGATACCAAACAGGAGAAGACCCAGGACGGAACCCTGTGGTACTCCACTTGTCACTTGTCTGAAGTTGGATTTGGAGTCTGCTACTTTCATGGTGTGGGTTCTGTCAGTGAGCCAGTTGGCAACCCATCTTCTGACATAGGGATTTATACCTAGTTTAGTGAGTTTTATCTATAATTCCAGAGTGGGGGATTATGTCGAAAGCCTTGGCAGGATCTAGATAGGCTGTGTGAACCACCTTACCCTCATCTACGGCTTTGGTGACCACTTCAAAGAAGTCTATCAGGTTTAGGAGACATGATCTGCTTTTTACAAACCCAAACTAGGTACGGTCCGGAGTTTGGAGATTACCAATGTCATTGTCTATAAGTTCCATGATGATACATTCCATAGCCTTGCAGACCAGGCTTTTCAGGCTAATGGGGCGGTAGTTCCTGGGGTCTGTGGTGGCTCCCCCTTTGTGGAGTGGGATAACCATTGCTGTGTGCCATTCAGCAGGCACAAAGCCTGAGGTTAGGCTATGACTGAACATGGTACTTAAGTGGGGTGCCAGTTTGTTCTGTAGTTCATGTAGAATGCAGCCTGGGATGTTGTCAGGTCTCATGGATGCTGTGTTCTTGGCTTTAGAGAGTGTGTTTTTTACCAGTGCAGCCATGATTACAGGAACTTTGCATTCTTCCGGTATAGAGATGGGCCCTTTAGGGGAAGAGAGGAGGGTAAAGCTATCACTGAACCTATCTGCCAAGATATTGTCAATATCAGTTGGTTCTGTATATTTAGTGCCATTGTGCTGTAACTCAGAGCAGATCTGAGTGTTGCCATTGAGATTCTTGACATAGCAATAGAATGCTTTGTGGTTGTCTTTAGAATCAGTGGCGCTTTTGTTTTCATAACTAGCTTTGGAGGTTTTTATGAGGGATCTCAGCTTCTTACTGAGGCTGAACAGGAAGTTCCTCCAATCATAGGATTTTACTCTTTTTTGCAACAGTTTCTTTCTTCTGTTGTAGAGTTTGCTTATAGCAGGGAACCATCAGATTGGCTTCCTTTTTTTGAAGATAGCATCTTGGTTCTGCTAGGGATTGCACGATCCATGTACTCATGTAAGTGCTTATAAAGTGCATTTCTGTAGTATTCAGCAGTCGTACCTCTGTTGTCCAGCAGCATGGGTATTGTGAAGTTTGCCACTTCTGTCTTAAGAAGTGTGAAATTGGTTTTGGAGAAATGTTTTACTGTGGTTTCCCTAATGAGAGGAGAGGGGTGGCCATGTGACTGACACCTCTCTCTGACTTGCACACACAGTAAAATGGATGACGCACATATCACATTACCTGTAACTTACCATGTATAGGCAGTGTACTGTGTGCATCCAATATAGGCAGCCCTCAAGCACCTTCCTCACAACTGCTGCTAGCACAAGGTAAGTCAGTCTTCTTAACAATAAATGAATGGATTAGTATGTTTTGCTAGCATATCTATGGTAATGCTGCAAGCATGCAAATGAATGGGGTGGCCTACTGGGATACCAGCACAGAACTGACAGCTGTGTCAGACACCAGGAAATGTCTGGCCAAAACTGGCCTCCTCAAACTATGCAGTAGTATCCAAAGTGGCAAATCCCACAGCAGTATATGTGTGAGGACAACTAACTGGGGGGGTCATAGGTCACAAGCATGGATGTCAGTGTGGGGGTCCCATACCCATCTCTCACACCCACACAGCAAGTCAGATGTAGAAAACCACAGAGAAATGTCTTGTAAAGGCATACAAATGGTGGCAATGTTGAATTACCCCCCTGACCCACACAATGATAGCACAGCAGGACTCGCAGTTGCAGTAAGGCTATGAAGAGTAAGAAGTCTGAAACTCAAATGTTTTCCAGAAGTCTGAAACTCAAATGTATGCCAGTACAATTTGACCTGTGCTCTTTACTGATATGCCTCTAGTCCCGAAGACAGGGCACAATAGTATGGTAAATGGAACCAAAATGTAAAGCGAATATCAGCTCAATCTGTGCAAATGTGTACAGTTGACAGGTGTTAGAAAAATCTATACATGCTGCTTAGAAAATATATTTACAATGTATGCTGCTTAGAAAATATATTTACAATATATGCTGCTTGGGAAAATGTGTATTCAAACATTCAAACACATATAAGTTGTGTGGTCAAATATATAGAGAAATGTGTGCTTTAGTTAGGAATAAATGTACTTAAATCCATAATAGAGAACAAAGTTTATGTAATGCATTTAATTCTGTCTTACTAGAATAATAGTAGAAATAAACCTGCATATTATTGCTTGAAGCACAAGCTGCAGTGTAATCAGAAATTTGGCCTTGGCAGCGTTCAAGCACAGCCTGGCTCATGTCTTTCAAGTAAAGATTATTTTGCAAAGTTAGAAAATAATAAATCTGTTCGCATGTGTATCTTCTGCCTGCTTCCACCAGAAGAATAGTTTTGTGCACTATCAGAGATAGTGCCCAGCTGGTGAACAAGAAAGACAAAGAGAGGCATTAAAGAAGACATACATCTATTGTATTCGAACTAATCTAAGAGCCTTGAATTGGCTACATCCTCAGGAGGTCATCGTGACTGACCAGGTGCTTGCAAGGCTGTAACATTCTCATGGGAAAAAGACTTTTGAAAACACAACCTCAGCACTTTTCCATAAGTTACTATGATGTAAAGACCCTGTCACTGACCACGCCAGTGAGGTGGGCAAAACTGATAATGACATGTATAAAAATGGTGTCCTCTGTGAATAAACTAGACAAAATTCTGTACAAGTTTGTGTATGGTTTTTTGCCTCCTAATGTACATTAGAGAATAAGATATCTAAGTTCTCCTGCATTATTGTTTGTTATTGATTGACATTGTTTTTGAATACTCAATGATTTTTACAGTCTGATTCTAACAAATTTATTTAACATTTTGGTCCTAATCGTGCGAATTCCCTTGGTAAGCTGCAGGTCACAGAGTGCATGAGTGCTAATAAATCTGCAGGAGAAGCTGCCGAAAAGAATGGTTCTTCTTAAAGTGAAAAGACCTCCGACTGAATTGTTGTGTGTAAAGAGGCTGTCCACTTTCTGATCTGTGGCTGAAAAGCGGAAGACTGTGCCCCAAGGAAAAACAGTAAGAGCAGGAGACTCAGGTAAGAAGAATTTCCCTCTTTGTCTTTGTTTTAGATCAGGGACCAGGTTACACTGTGCTATTGCTAAGGTTTGTGATAGCAGGGAGAGAGAGAGTCGAAGTATTGTATCTTGAGTCATAGATCAGGGAATAACAAAGCAAAGTAAACAGTCATTCTAGACACTACTGTGGATATGGGGAAATAAGATACCACGTGGTACAAGAGAAGGGTTACGTAACAGTCTTTTTAAGACATGGGAAATCAGTGCACTAAGAGATCACGAGATCCGCCCCTAATGGATAATGTAAAGCATATGCAATTGCAGTAAGCAGATAATGTGAGATATTTTGCAAAATGTGTTAACAACTATAAATTTGATAGTAAACTAAATAAACTCTCACTAGTTAAACTCCTTAAACAAGCTTTAATCTGATGCAGGGCGTCAGGCAAAAGAAAAACAGCACCAACTAGGCATACCTCAAGCACATAGGTGGATTGAGGAAGCAAATTGTAAAAAGAAAAAAAACAGAAGCTTAAAAAATTCTGAAACATTTTTGGACAACAGAGTGAAAGGTCTAACAGACAGAATCTCTGAAAAATGAAAACTTAGAGCAGACTGGACTTGCATTAATTAATGCATACAACAGGGAAATGAGACAGTAGATGGATATTATGCTAGATTATTAAAATGCTTAAAACAACAATTAAAAAACAAAACTGGGTAAAACAAGGTGCAATTTTTAAAAATGGACTGTACATTTCCAAAGGGAAAAAAAAAAAAACAACAATATTACCGTCTAATTTATTTAGATATGCAGCTTTGTTGAGCCATGGGCAGAGCCATGTCTCAACAGGGGGGATGGTACAGTTAGTAAATAAAATATTCCAAACATATGGATACATAAATTATACAATAAAATTTTGTGCAGCTTGTCATACTTGTAACAAGCACCATGCACAAGGAGCATTTAAAAACAAGCAAGGAAGTTTCCCTACACCACCATATCCATTCCATACTATTTGTATGGACTTCATAGAGTTGAATAAATGTGAAGGAAAGAAATACTGTTTAGTGATCATAGATATGTTTTCAAAATGGGTAGAAGCTTTTCCAACCAGGAATCCGAATGCAGCAACAGTGGCAAAGGCCCTAGTAAAGGAAATAATTCCTAGATTTGGCATACCGGAAAGAATCTATAGTGGCAATGGGACACATTTTGTCAATCAGACAATTCAACAGCTTGGGAGATTTTTGGGATTTCCTTAAGGAATCACTGTGCTTACCACCCACAGTCAGCAGGACTGGTGGAGAGGTACAATGGGATTTTAAAAAAAAACAAGTTAAGAAAGTTAATGAGTGAGACTCAAAAAAATTGGATTTGCTGTTTACCTCTAGCATTGCTGAGCATGAAAACAGTAACAAATGTAAAGGGTTTGATCCCCTTTAAAGTAGTATTTGGAAGGGCATATTATGTGCCTCAGTAAAAAGCTCTCATGCCTGCAGAGCTGAAGGCTGACAGTTCACTAGCTAATTATATAAAGAAACTGCTTATAAATAAATCTGTTTTGCAGTTTAACTCTTTTTCAGACAAAAGAACTTTCAGCTAAATAAAAACTTTGTGACTGATACACAAGGGCAAAATGGCCAAGAGTAAAGAAAACAAAAAAGCAGAGCAACCCAAGAACTATTGCATAATTATTTTAACTGTGTATTTGTTAACTATAAGTGTGACAATTTTTCTCTTATTGTGGTTTTTCCCTGCACTCAACCACACAAGTGAAAGTGAGAAGACGTGATGAACTGTTTATAGACTGGCATCCAAATTTTAACACGTACCTGGCCATGAAGCAAGTGTATACAGAAACTATGCACATTTCAAATTGCTGAGTTTGTACAGCTATACCAACAACATATAATAGACTTTAACGTCCTCTGTCCCTCTGGGGATAAAATGAGACTTTGGAAAGTTTTTTATACAGAAACTGTGAGATCACAGGACAAAATTGCTTTATTTTTACCTGTTCACACAAAAAGGAGTTGTATGTTTCTACAAAAGTAATACCCTCCAGGTGGGCTGGAGTAATGGTAATATAACAATGTCTTATAAATGTTACATTAAAGTCAAAAGTGGGGGTACTGTTTGTAATACTAACCTTGATTCATATCTGAGTTCAATGAAAACTACATTAAATGCAGTATGTGACAATCCAGTCTTAACTAAGCAATTGTCTATTAAGAATAGAAAAATGTTTCATGCAGGGATAACACGTATCAGTACCAAAGTAATGATTTTATTTGTGGGAAAAAGGCATATAAATGGTTACCTGAGAATTGGTCCGGCAGTTGTTTTTTGGGTTATCTGGTTTCAGCAATAAGACATACTGCAGAATTACCTTTGGGTAAAATACGAAACGTAAGGAAAACAGCTCGAAAATCTGAAGGTCCAGTGGAAAAAACCTGCGAATCCAGTTGGTAAAATCGAAGCTGGTTGAAAAGGCCATAATTCAGTGAAAGACAAAAGTAAATTGACTCATATGAACTTGGGCAACAGTGTTATATCCAGGGCAGGAATGCCACCAGCCTATGAAGCAGTCAAATCGATCTGGGAGCTGAGGAAGCTGTCAAAAAGTCATGAGCAATGCAACTTTTTCCACCCTAGAATTGGTGACTAATGAACTGAATGCAATAAAAACTGTTGTGCTACAAAATCGAATGGCTCTTTACTTCACCCTAGCGGCAAGAGGTGGTACACGAAGAAGAATGCTGTGCGTACATTCCAGACAACCAACATGAAATCAATGACCACTTAGAGGTAATTCAGCAAGTATCAGCAATGACTAAAACCAGGCCCAAACCCACTGACGGACTTTTTCCAGAATCTGTTTGGGGGGGTGGGGTTCCATCCTATTAAACATTTAATTGCTATTTGTGTGGGTATACTCCTAATAGGAACATGTGTTTACTGTGAAATTCCCTGCATGAAAAAAAATAATCAAAAATTTGTTAAAATATCTGCTACTGAAACTTTTTACCAAAGTGTTGAAATTAAAAGATTAATTTCAAATAATGCTTTTTCTGAAATATAAAACCAATGACTAACTTAGCTGAAAGTCCTTAAAAGGAAAAGGCTAAGGAATGAAATGATACTGTTTATGTTTCAAATAGAATAAAATGCATTAACAGGAGGGAGAATGTTAGAAAAATCTATACATGCTGCTTAGAAAATATATTTACAATGTATGCTGCTTAGAAAATATATTTACAATATATGCTGCTTGGGAAAATGTGTATTCAAACATTCAAACACATATAAGTTGTGTGGTCAAATATATAGAGAAATGTGTGCTTTAGTTAGGAATAAATGTACTTAAATCCATAATAGAGAACAAAGTTTATGTAATGCATTTAATTCTGTCTTACTAGAATAATAGTAGAAATAAACCTGCATATTATTGCTTGAAGCACAAGCTGCAGTGTAATCAGAAATTTGGCCTTGGCAGCGTCAAGCACAGCCTGGCTCATGTCTTTCAAGTAAAGATTATTTTGCAAAGTTAGAAAATAATAAATCTGTTCGCATGTGTATCTTCTGCCTGCTTCCACCAGAAGAATAGTTGTGCGCACTATCAGAGATAGTGCCCAGCTGGTGAACAAGAAAGACAAAGAGAGGCATTAAAGAAGACATACATCTATTGTATTCGAACTAATCTAAGAGCCTTGAATTGGCTACATCCTCAGGAGGTCATTGTGACTGACCAGGTGCTTGCAAGGCTGTAACATTCTCATGGGAAAAAGACTTTTTGAAAAACACAACCTCAGCACTTTTCCATAAGTTACTATGATGTAAAGACCCTGTCACTGACCACGCCAGTGAGGTGGGCAAAACTGATAATGACATGTATAAAAAATGGTGTCCTCTGTGAATAAACTAGACAAAATTCTGTACAAGTTTGTGTATGGTTTTTTGCCTCCTAATGTACATTAGAGAATAAGATATCTAAGTTCTCCTGCATTATTGTTTGTTATTGATTGACATTGTTTTTAAATACTCAATGATTTTTACAGTCTGATTCTAACAAATTTATTTAACAACAGGTGTGCCCCACCATATACCCACACAAATGCAGTAACATGCATGTTTGCAGGGAAATAGTAGCATAGCACACATTGGCAGGGCTGTACCAATAAACATGAAAACATGTTGTCTGTCCACTATATGCAGGGGTCAATGAGCTTTGTGAATATGTAGTTAATACTTTCTGGATCTGGCCAGCACATTCTCCTGGCAGTCGTCTTATAGTGCCCTAAGTACAGTGCTGTCTTTGACAGGGCCATGTGCAGATAACTGCAGTGCCAACTGTTATGCATGTCAGTGACACCCACTGTTCTGCCACTGACATACCTGGAAGTCACAGTGCTATGTGGAAAATACTACACATATTAGTGACATCTTGAAGGATGTGTAGTTGAGGTACCAAGATTTTTGTGAATATAAGTGTTTTTTGGTACTGTAGCAAATGGTTATTCTCAATAATCCTTTTTTCTTATGTTTGCCTTTACATATAATAGACATGCCTGCACAGTAGAATGCACTCTGTACCCACACCCATAACTCCCAACCTCTGACAGCAGGATGTCTGGAATAGGGCAGAAATAAAAGTGGAACAAAGGCACAATGATAGGCATGTGTTGTAAATATCACCACATATTGAGAAAGTTGGTAGGGTGACGGGTCTGCAGTAGTGGGAATTGTCTGAAACAGTAATGTATGCCATTATTTTGTAACATCACTCTTCAATTATATGTAAATAACTTGCCATAATAACACAAGTTTACATAGTAAGGATGAAACCTATAGCCGAACACCTGAACAACCCCTCGATAGTTAGTTCTGACCATAAACTAATCACTCTGGATATCCACATTCCACACATACCCCCAGTCAAAGAAACCACAGTGAAAAACTTTTCAAAAGAAAACTTCACGTTACTTAATACCAAAGTGGAAACTTTCAAATCCCCCATGCTAAAGGATAATGCTGCACAAGCTGCAAAATCCTTTACAAATGCACTCTACAGGCACCTACAAGAATGCATGGATAGTGCTATCCCAAGCAAAACCAAGACTCACTACTCCAAGAAAAGGAAACCAGTCTGGTTGACCCCTGCCATAAACAAAATATACAATAGAAGGAGGAAACTAGTACAGAAAAGAGTAAAATCCCAAGAGAGGAAGACATCCCTAATCAGTATCAGCAAGAAACTATGATCCCTCATAAAATCATCCAAGGCTAGCTTTGAAAGAAAAATTGCCAAGGACACCAAAGATAAACACCAGGCATTATTTAGCTACGTCAAGAATCTAAGTGGCAATTCTCAGATTTGCTCGAAGTTAGTGTAGAATGGCACAAAATACACTGAACAGTCCAATATCGCCAACATCCTGGCTGACAGGTTCAGCGCAAACTTCACCACCCTCTCACCCCTGAAAGGGCCTGTGAATATAATATCAGAAGAATGTAGTGCCCCTGAAATCACAGACACTCAGGTTAAAACAGCCCTCTCCAAAGCCAAAAACACAGCATCAATGGGACCGGACGGTGTCCCAGGCTGCATCCTACATGAGCTCAAAGATGAACTAACCCCTCACCTAAACACACTGTTAAACTCAGCCTCTCCACAGGCTATATGGTTATTCCGCTCCACAAAGGTGGAGCCACAACAGACCCTGGGAACTATCACCCTACAAGCCTGACTAGCTTAGTCTGCAAGGCTATGGAGCACATCATCATGGATCTTATTAACGTAGACACTGGGAACCTCCAAACACTGGACCCTACCCAGTTCAGCTTTGTTAAGGGCAGAACATGCCTCCTAAACCTGCTGGACTTCTTTGAGACAGTTACCAAGGCTATAGACGAGGGAAAGGTGGTCCACACAGCCTACCTAGACCTTGCAAAGGCCTTCGACACCATTCCCCATTCTGGTATTATAGATAAGCTCACCAGCCTAAACATAAACCCTTATGTCACGAGATGGGTTGCCAACTGGCTCATGGACAGAACCCAAATGGTAAGAGTGGAGAGAGCTAAGTCTGATTCTAAACCGGTTACAAGTGGCATTCCCCAGGGCTCAGTCCTAGGACCCCTCCTGTTCGGCATATATTTCTCAGAGGTACAGGCAAGCACAGGAGGACTATGGCTGACCAAGTTCACAGATGACTGCAAACAAGGGGCTATAATTGACTCTCTGTCTGACACAGACATCCTCCAAAAGGGTCTCACTGAGACAGATACCTGGTGTCAAAACCATGGCCTCAAGCTAAATCCAAAAAGTGAATCCCCCTTTGGAAAAAACAAAGTACCCAAATATTACCACATAGGTGGTGCCCCCTAAATATGGAAGATGAAATAAGAGATCTGGGAACCCAAGTAAATAGTAATCTCTCCTTTGATAATCACATTGCCAAAGTGGTTAGAAAATCCTTCTATGTGGCCCACCTAATCACAAAAGAGTTTGCATCCAGATCAAAAGAGGTCATTGTGCCCCTCTATGCACCACTCATCAGAACCATCATAGAGTACAATGCCCCATTTGGAATGTACCTTACAAGACACCTGCAACAGCTGGAAAGACCACAGAAGTACCTCACCAAGAGGATTACTGGCCTCAAACAGTTTCCCTATGCAGCTCGACTGAAGAAACTCCAGCTGTACTCGGTTGCATACCACCTACTCAAAGGTGATCTCTGCCTGGCATACAAGGCCATGTCCAACCCAGAATTGATGGACATGCTCCACCTAAAGAAAACCATGTCCCCTCAAGCCACACGCTCTTGGGATCTAAACCTCACCACAACAGTAAATAGGACATGCTGGAGTGATAGATTCCTGTCCTAGAAACTTCCCATACTCTGGAACAAGATTCCAATCTACATTAGGCAGAGCTCCTCACTAACACTCTTCAAGGGAAACCTTGTCAAGTGGATGGGAAACAGGAAGTTTACCCCGGGGATCACTTCAGCGGCTCTGCTGGACAGAGGCACAGGGAACTAATCTAAGGGGGTGGCAAAAGCCAACACATTCTGGCTAGGCTTATAAATGCCTCTGGGCAGATAGCCTAGTACCTGCCTATGAACCTATGAACCTATAAATAGCTAGATAGGCAGGTGTTCTACTCTCAGATCCAGCAAATGTGTGTGAATGTATAAGCTTTTGTGTATGTTTATAGGAAGAAGTATTTTGCTAAGTTTCTCATCCACTGCCCTGTTTTATCAGTCCTGTTGATGTCATTCCCCTTATCAGCACCTTTGGCCAGTTGTCTGCCCAGTAATCTCTGTAACACATGCAATAACTGTGTAACACTATAGTACAAATAACTAGATAGGTAGGTGTTCTACATTCAGATCTGGCAAATGTGGGTGTGTAAGTGTGTATGTTCATAGGAAGAAGTAGTTTGATAAGTTTCCAAACCACTGCCCTAAATTATCAGGCCTGCTGATGTCATTCACCTTATCAGTACCTTTGGCCATTTGTCAGGCCAGTAAGCTTTGTTGTGTTTGTGATAACTGTGTAACGCTATAGTACAAATAACTAGATAGGCAGGGGTTCTAATTTCAGATCTCAGAAATGTGTGTGTGTGTGTGTGTGTGTGTGTGTGTGTGTGTGTGTGTGTGTGTGTTTGTGTGTGTGTGTGTGTGTGTGTGTGTGTGTGTGTGTGTGTGTGTGTGTGTGTGTGTGTGTGTGTGTGTGTGTGTAAGCATGTATGTTTGTAGGAAGGAGTATTTTGATAAGTTTCCCACCCACTGCCCTACTTTATCTGTCATGCTGATGTCATTCTCCTTATAGGTTCATAGGTGTGTACCATGCTAATGACCCTGTAGCCTTTAAAAGTCTAGCCCATAGATGTGCCTTGCCATTGTGCCACCCAATGTTAGTTCCCAGTGCCTCTATCAAGTAGAGCCACTGGAGTGATCTCTGTGGTCAACTTTCTATTATCCATCCACTCATCAAGATTTCTCTGGAACTGGGTCAGCTAGGTGATCTGCTTGACATGTATAGGAAGTCAATTCCAGGGCATGTGCAGTCTCTGGGTGAAGAACCTGTCCTTCCAGCATTTTGTGTTGATTGTGGTAATGAGGTTGAGGTCTCTGCAGTGTGTGGTATAGAGGGATTGGGATGTCTTTAGATGTAGCATTTCTAAAAGAACTAGGTCAGACATGGCTTTGTAAGTCACACAGAGCTTACCTCTAAGTAGGTGATATGAAACAGAGAATAGCTGGAGTCTTTTGAGTCTGTCTGTGTAGAACATGTGTTTAATGCCTAGGATCCTCTTTGTGAGGTCCTTCTGTGGTGGCCTCTCCAGCTGTTGCAGGTGTCTAGTGAGGTACATGCCAAATGGGCCATTATGCTTGATGATTGGTCTAATGAGGGAAGAATAGACAGAGACAATGACCTCTTTCTTCCAGGATGCAAACCCTTGGTAATGCGATGTGCCACTTAGAAGGGCTTTCTGACCACAGTGGCAATGTGGTGGTTGAAGGAGAGGTTTCTGTCAACCTGTGTCCCCACATTTCTTATAACACCTACAGTGTTCAGTGGGCTCACATTTATGTGGTACTTAGTGGGAATTGAGTTTTTACTACAGTGGACGATGATGCATTTTGTGGTGTTAAGCTCCAGGCCATGGTTTCCACACCAGTCATTGGTCTTGGTGAGGCCTTTCTGTAGGATGTCTGCATCACTTGTGGAGTTAATGATGTCTCCCTACTTGCAGTCATCTGTGAGCTTTGTCAACCAGAGTTCCTTTGAATTGGCCTGGCTCCTGAGAAGTAGATGTTGAACATGAGAGTACCCAGGAGTGATCCCTGTGGGACTCTACTCATGACTGCTTGGCATTCTGACTTGAAGTTCACTACTTTCACACTGTGTGTTCTATCTGTGAGCCAATTTGCAACCCACCTAGTGCTATAGGGGTTCATCAATCATTCCTGACTGAGGAATGGTATCAAAAGCCTTGGCCAGATCAATGTAGGCTGTATGCAGTGCCTTACCATCATACACAGTCAACCATGTGGAGCAGGCATGATATCCCTTTATCCCTTTCACAAAGCCAGTCCAGAGTTAGGAGATTACCTATATCTTTATTGATCGGATCCCTGATGATGCACTCCATAGCTGGACATATCAGAATTGTCAGGCTAATGAGCCAATAATTCCTAGGGTCTGTAGTCACTACCCCTTTATGGAGAGAGATGACTGTAGCAGTTCTCCATTTGGGAGGGACAAAGCCTGAGGTGAGGCTGTGACTGAACAGGGCACACAGATGTGGTGCCATGTCTCTTTGTAGTTCATGTGATACACAGCCAGGGATATTTTGGGTGCCATGGAAACTGCATTCTTGCTCGTGGACAATGCAGTTTTAAACTGGGCTGCAGTAATCCTGGGTGTCTGGCATTCTTCTGGGATTCTGATTATTCCCTTGGGGGGGAAATGGGTAAAGCTGACACTGAATGTGTTTGTAAGAATGTTGGCAATATCTGTTGGTTCAGTATAGGAGGTAGCATTGTGCAGTAACTCAGAGCACTTCTGGGTATTGCGTGGAGGTTCTTGATATGACTATTAAAGGCTTTGTGATTGTTGTCAGTGTCTGCTGCAATTCTGCCATCATAGCTGGCTTTAGATGATTTCATGAGGGATCTCAAGTTGCTCTTGAGGCTATTAAGGGAGGTTTTCCAGTCTTGAGACTCCACCTTTTTCTGTAACAGTTTCTTCCTTCTGTTGTACAGGTTATTAATGGCAGGGGACCACCAGATTGGCCTCCAGCATTTGGAGGAGAGCGTTTTGGTTCTGTTGGCTATGGATAGTTCCATGCATTTATGTACATGTTTGTACAGTGCATTTGTGTATGATTCGGCAGTTGTGCAGCTATTTTCAATTGGCATGTGTGCTGTGTAGTTAGCCACCTCTGTTTTAAGGATCACAAAGTCAGCTTTGGAGAGGATTTTCAAGGTGGTTACCTTTGCGAGGGGTGTGGGTGAGATGTAGATTTCCATGGTGACTACTTTATGGTTGGATTTGACCAGACAGGATTGACTACTTTTGTTTAAGCAATGGTCCCATATGTTAGTAATCAACACAGGTCAAGGATGTTGCTTCCTCTACTGGGGGTCAGAATGAGCTGGTCCAGGGCATTGGAAATGTTGAATTGCAGGAAGCATTGGGCCAGTGTATTGGTGCTTGAGTACATTTCCCAGTTGATGGAGGGGTAGTTGAAGTCTCCTAGTATGAGAGTTTTGGGTTGGATGTTGATAGATTCCAGGGTGTTGAGGAATGTGGATTGAGAGTCTAGGGACATGGATGAGAACCTATAGCAGGCTATGACCTGGATTGCACTATTGTCCAGTGTCAGTTGTACCCGAAGTATCTCAGATGCATTATGCTGGGATACTATTCTAGAGGTGTGCATATCCTTTATGAATATGGAGGCATGACTGCCTTTGGAGCTGTGGTCCATGATTTGGGGTTGACATGTGTGGAATGAGTTATAGCCTGGTAGTGCAGGGGTGCTGTCTGCTGCTGTAAATCACAGGTCTCCATTACAACACAAATGTCAATGTTCTCTATTTTGAGGAGTGCATCAAGTGACTGCATTTTGAGATTTAGATGTCTAGGGTTAAGCAACACGACCCTCAGATTGCATTTATTTATAGCTGTTACAGTGGTAATTTGATTTGGAACACTGGCTAAAAAGGCACTATAGGGGGTGGCAAAAGACTTAGCCAGGGGTGACAGATGCAGGCCATCTCTGGCAAGGCATCTCAGTCTGTCAATCACGTTATCCTAAGCAGACAGATACTGGATCCCCTGAGAATGACACCAGGCACTTAAGCCAATTGTTGAAGTCAATCATTTGTTGTTTGTACTGCGGTATCATTCTGGGTGACAGTAGTATATTGCTCAGGGCTACTGTCATGCCTGCCTGGCCCACATAATCTGAGAGCTGCACCATGTCTCTTTTCATGTAGTCCAGGGAGGTGTGTCTCAGGTCATTCACACCCACATGGACAATGACAGAGTGATACTTGTAGTTGTTGTGGAGTGACCTGACTGAATGTGTTATGTGTTGGATTTTGGCATCTGATAGACAGCTGACTGTTGCCTTCTCCATATTCAAGCTAGTGAGAGGGACATCTGTGTGCCTCACTCTTGAGTCATCTATGATTACAGTATAGCGCAAGGTGGTTCGCCTTAGGGGCTTAGGTTGAGGGGCACACTGTGTAGGTGAGATATGTGTCCTGTGGTTTGTGCTGTGTTGTGGTAGCCGAGTGGGTGTCTGTCTTGGTGGTTTGGGTAAATGTCTATTGAGTTCCTCTGTGAAGGTGGGTGTGCGGTTTTTGTTTGTATGTCAGAGCTGTGATGGTGGGTGTTCTGGAGGGCTATGTGTTCCATGTGGTGTGGTGCAGGTGCTGACCCTTCTCCTCTTGACCAGTTAGTCCAGTCTTTACTGGAGAGTGCATATCTTCCAATTTGGTGATATAGGGGTATCTCTCACAAGTCTGAGTGTTGGACGTTTAGAGGAGAGGGTTGTCTGTGTACATGAGGCAGTTGCAACATTGCCTCAGAATGCCCAAGTTCACTAGGTTAATGGGTGAAAGCACAGAGAACTGCACTTTAATCATGCCAGGAGGGGTTGTCATAGCTACTAAGTACTGGACTTAATTCTGTGATGAAAGACTACTGCTGATGGCTCTCAGGTGTGCTAGAATAATTGATAAAAAATCCTGTTGAACTGCAAAGCTATTAGGCTATTTGAAGTGCAACAGAGAAAGAACTAGCAAGATCTAAGGGAAAAACTGAAGGCAGACTTTTTGTCACTTGTAATAGTTTACCTTAGCTGTGCAGTTATCAGCACATTTGGCCAGTTGTCAGCCCAGTAAGCTCTGTAGTGCATGTGATAAGTGCGTCACACTATAGTATGAATAACTAAATAGGCAGGGTTTCTACTCTCAGATCCAGTGTGTGTGTGTGTAAGTGTGTATCCTTGTAAGAAGAAGTATTTGATATGTTTTCCACCCACTGCCTTACTTTATCAGTCCTGCTGATGTCATTCCCCTTATCAGCACCTTTGGCTTTGGTCTGTACTCTGATATTGTACTGGAATGGGTGCCCCAAGGTTGGCGAGGAGCACCTCGGTGGGTATCCGAGCAGATTACATGGCTGGGCCCCCACCTGTAACTGTGCAGTCCCTGGCCACGCAGCAGCCCTTTGCTGGGCATAGCATATGTGGTCGGTTGCACATTGCCAGAACTGCTCATATGTACGTATGTGCAGACCAACATCATTTACCCTCTGGACAAGGTCATCCCACAGGGCAGTCCTCTCCCACAGATGTTGCTGGCTCTGGCCAAGCATTATGGCATGATTCTGTAGTATGGCTTCTATGATTATATTTGTCTCAGCTGCTGAAAAAATTGATTTTTGCTGATGTGACATTGCACCTGGAAGACATAAACAGGGAAACACATCACAGGACCTCATACATTTGGCAACAATATGTACAGAACTGCACATCTACATTGAATACCAGTAGCCATGACTCACAATCACACCATACCCCTGCAATCTATTAGCACAGTATCTGCTTGTATTGCACTCCTGGTCCTGATGAGTCATATCCATCCCCCAATGAGGACAAGTTAATTGCATAATCCTCTATTCCTCATTCATGTCTGTGTAGAGGGATGACATTGGCCATCTTCCTTGCAGATGGTGTGTGGATGGTGGTGAGGCTTGGTGTGACAACAGTGTGTAATGGAGCTGGGAGCACATGCCTAAGTTCATGTAGAATGCGGACAGGGATGTTATCAGGTCTCATGAATACTTTCATTTGTTGCCTTTCAGTAGGCAATATGTATCTGCTCACTGGTGATTATGGGAGGGGGTGCGGGTGCTGTGCATATCAACCTATAGTGATGCTGAGCCTGGTGGTTGACATTTGCCCTAACCCTATTTGGAACAGGTTGGCTATAGTTATGTTGTGTGTGTATGACCATTACAGGGTAGGTTGATTTGTTGCTTCTGAGATTGCAGACATATGTGAAGATAGCCTTGTGATTGGCCTTGGTGGAGGTGTCCAATTTGTACTTATAGTTAGCATTACAGTAATCCACCTGTGACCTTATATGCTTGTTCAGACAAAGGCTGACTTGATACCAAGTTGGTGCCTGCTCCTACTTTGCCCTGTACAGTCAATACAGGGACCAAGTTTGTGGTTTGTGTATTGCTGCTGTCCAGCAAAAGGGATTACTCTACTTTGGTGGAGGCAGTATTTACAAGTAAGGTATTGCTAAGTCCATACACCTATGTAGGTGTTCATATAACTGTTTGTAGTAGGCATGGGCACAAAGTCATAACACAGTTGGACACCTCTCCAATTTCAAACTGATAAATATGCTTATTGTAGTACCCATGGCTGTATCAGGGCAATGCAACAACCAGTAGCTGTAGAAATGTCACTCTGTTGAATGCACAGTAATTAAGATTACACACATGTACAACATGGACAGCTTATTTAACTGACATTTTGCATCTCATGTCTGTTGTTATGAGGTGGCCAGATACACCTACTCATACTGACATGTGCACAGGTAATACCGGATATACATTTCTGTTCTATGTCAGTATGGCACACTATATTCACACTCTTGATGCCCAGTCACCCCTCTCAGCCCGTTAGAGCAGGACATCTGTAGGATGCCACACATACATGGGGAGCAATGGGACAAAATTAGCGACACTGTCTTACTATTGCTGTAACACACTTGAGCCATTTGATAGCACAGTAGCCTTTGCATTGACAGACATACCCTGGAGAATGTCCAACACTCATATGGCAGGAAGAGAGGAGAAAGAGTAGGAGTGTGGTAGTGAGGGTAAGAACTTTTAAGTTGGCAGTATGACTGGTATAAGGACAGAGCTAGCTGATATGATGGCCAGAGGAAGGTTGATATATTGTGTGTGCAAGAGACAAGATGGAAGAGGAGTATGGCTAGGTGTATCATAGGTAGGTCATAATCATGCTATCATGGTGTGGATGGGAGGAGAAAAGGGGTAGGGGTTATCCTGAAGGAACAGTATGCCAAGAGTGTTTTTGGAGGATGAAACGAGTGTCTGATAGAGTGATGTTTATGAAGCGAAAATTGATGGTGTAATGATGAATGTTGTTAGTGTATATGCTAAGCAAGTTGGTTGTGTGATGGATGAGAAAGAGAAATGTGAAGTCAGTTGGATGACATGGTGATGACTATACCCAAGGGTGAGAGAGTGGTGAGTGCAGCAGATTTCAATGGGCATGTTGGTAAAGGGAACAGAGGAGATGAGGAAGTGATGGGTATGTATGGTGTTAAACAAAGGAATGCAGATGGTTAGATGGTAGTGTATTTTTCAAAAAAAATGGACATAGCTGTGGTGAATATGTACTATAACAAGAGGGAGGAGCATAGGATGACATACAAGAGTGGAGGAAGATGTACACAGGTGGAATATATCCAATTTAGGAGGGCCAGTTTGAAGGAGATTGGAGACTGTAAAGTGGTGACAGGGGAAAGTGTAGTTAGGCAGCATAGCATGTTGGTCTGTAAGATGACATTGGTGATCAAGAAGAGGAAGAGTATGAGGACAGCACCAAGGATAAAATGGCGGGAACTGAAAAAGGGTGATTGTGAGGTGGAGTTCAGGGAAGAATTAAGACAGGCACTGGGCGCCAATGAAGATTTACCAAATATCTGGGTAAATACAGCAGAGCTAGTAAGGGAGACGGCTAGAAAGGTGCTTGGTGTGATATGTGGATGGAGGAAGGAGTACAAGGACACCTGGTGGTGGACTGAGGAAGTACGGGACAGTATACAGAGAAAGAGGTTGGGGAAGAAGGAGTGGGATAGTCAGAGATGAAGAAAGTAGACAGGAGTATAAGAAGATGAGGTTCATGGCAAAGAGAGAGGTGGCAAATGATGATGCATATGAAGAGTTGTATAACAGGTTGGACACTAAGGAGGGATGAATGGACTTGCACCATTTGACTAGACAGAGGGACTGAGCTAGGAAAGATGTGCAACATATAAGGGGTATAAAGGATAATCAATGAGAGTGTGTAGAGCAAATGGAAAGAGTACTTTGAGAGACTGATGAATGCAGAGAATGAGAGAGAGAAGGTTGGATGATGTGGCTATGGTGAATCAGGAAGTGCAACGGCTTATCAAGGAGGAAGTAAGGATAGCTATGAAGAAGATGAATACTGGAAAGCCTGTTTGTCCACATGACATACCTGTGGAAGTATGGAATTGTTTAGGGGAAATGGCAGTAGTGTTTTTAACCAGATTGTTTAATGATATGTTGGAAAGTGACAGGTTGCATGAGGAGTGAAGAGAATGTATTTGGGTACTGTTTTAAGAATAAGGCTGATGTGCATGGCTATAGTAACTACAGAGTGATAACACTGATCAGTCAGAGCATGACGTTATGGGAAAAGTAGTAGCAGCTAGGTTAAGCAGGGAGGTGATAAGTAGTGGTCAGTAGTATGGTTTTATGCCAGGAAAGAGTACAGCAGATGTGATGTTTGCTCTGAGAGTGTTGATGGAGAAGTACGGAGAAGGTCAGGAGTTACTTTGTGTCTTTCTGGACTTAGAGAAAGCATATGACATGGTGCCTAGAGAGGAGTTGTAGTACTGTATGAGGAAGTCATGAATGACAGAGATATATGTAAGAGTGGTACAGGATATGTACAAGGGTAGTGTGACAGCGGTGAGGTCCGTGGTGGGAGTGACGGATGCGTTTAAGGTGGAGGTGGTATGATATCAGGGAATCAGCTGTGAGCCCTTTCTTATTTGCAATGGTGATGGACAAGTTGACAGACACGATCATACAGGAGTCCCCATTGACTATGATGTTTGCAGATGACATTGTGATCTGTATTGAGAGTAGGGAACAGATTTATGAGACCCTAGAGAGGTGGAGATATGATCTAGAGAGGAGAGGAATGAAAGTCAGCAGGAATAAGACAGAATATGTGTGTGTGAATGAGAGGGTGGATAGTGGAATGTTGAGGATGTAGGGAGTAGAGTTGGCAAAGGTGGATGAGTTGAAATGATTGGGATTGACATTTCAGAGTAATGACGACTGTGGAGGACAGGTGAAGAAGAGAGTACAGGCAGGATGGAGAGGGTGGAGAAGGGTGTCAGGAGTGATTTGTGACAAACGAGTACCAGTAAAAGTGAAAGAGAAGGTCTGCAAGAGGGTAGTGAGACCAGCTATGTTATATGGTTGGAGACAGTGGCATTGACAAAAAGCCAGGAATCAGAGCAGGACGTGGCAGAGTTACAGATGTTAGGATTTGCACTGGGTGTGATGAGGGTGGACAGGATTAGCAATGTGTATATAAGAGGGTCAGCCCATTTTGGATGGTTTTGAGACAAAGCCAGAGAGGCAAGATTACATCTGTTTGGACATGTGCTGAGGAGGGATGCTGAGTAATTTGGGAAAAGGATAGTAAGAATGAAGCTGCCAGGTAAAAGGAAAAGAGTAAAGCCTCAGATAAGGTTTCTGGATGTGATGAGAGAGGACATGCAGGTAGTTGGTGTGACAGAGCAAGATGCAGAGGACAGGCAGAAATTGCAACAGATGATCCACTGTGGCAACCCCTAACAGTAACAGCCAGAAGAAAAAGAAGGAGATGTTGTAATGTCAGTCTTCACATATTTGCCAATGATTTGCCATATATAACACAACTCTATGAGTAAATGACTACAAATATGAGGCACACATATGGTCACTGTGCATAACACTGGACAGTTAAATGGTATGAGCTCAGTATATCACATGCAGTTCAACATACATGTCTGCAACAGTACTTTACTTTGCAACTGCCATGTATAGGTCTCACACATTTCTGAGGCAAACAAGTATATTGTAGTTGTATTCACAAGAAAGATATGGATATATATACGACATCCCAGTAGCTGGTCTAGCATTGTCACAGCCAGTATTGTTCAACACAGACTCCAGTAGTAGTCATATGTGAGCCATCCTTTCCTGGGGTGACTCAGGGGTCTGAACTATGATCTTTGTCACTGCAGACAGACCCAGATGCTATGGCCATAGGTTCTGATCAGCAATATATTAGTACAGCAAATCTTGCTGAGACATATGTGTTAAACTTCCTATTTCCCATTCTTACATACCCCCTACTGCACTCCATTACATGCTTACTTGTTTGACATGTCTGTTTTTTTTTCAAGTGTAGGTGGTTATATTCTGTTTGTTTTTTTTTCGTTTCACTGTCTCTCTCTCTTTCTCTCTCTCTCTCTCTCTCTCAAGGATGTAGGGTGTACATCTGTTTTGCATAGGCAGCAGCTTGCCTTTTGTAGGTAATGCTCATGAGCAGCTGATGGTCTGTGCACCAGTTGGTGTCCCCCACTTGCTAATTGCATGAGAACAGCTGTGTTGTTATTCATATAGCCAATGGTATGGCAACGCACTCCTATAATTGAGTACTTCATGTGGGCATTGGCCCTTTTCCTCACCAGTGAGGAGGACTTCATGGAGGTGTGTGAACATGACATCACAAAGGGCATTTGGAAATACCTCTTACAACCAAAACTGTGGAGACAGGCCAACAGAATGGGAGAGAATGTTTCAGACATAGGGACAGAATGTAAGTATTGCTGTTATACATTAGGATTAATGCTAGTCTAACAGGGTTTATGTGGACATGGAGTTGCGACGTGATTTTAACTCTGACTGTGTTATGTGTTTGACATAACTATCAACTATAGGGATATCCGCAGAATGGCCAGAGATTGGTCTCCTTTGTTTGGTGTGTTCCTCAGACATTTTTAGCCTTTGGAAAATCAGTAGCATACTCTGGGGATTGCAGTCAGTAACTGCTAACATCCATTTGTTTTTCTGACCTCATATCCCTCAGAAAATATATGTTACAATGAACCCTGTTACACCAGCAACTTTCTCAGTTTATAACAGCAATACTTCAAACATGCCTCTGGTTTGGGGTTCTGTCCCACAATTATGTCAGGCTTTGTCCAAATGTCATGCAGTAAGAGGTTGATAGGAATCATATATGATTATTTAGTGCCTACATTCCTGATATCATCACAGTGATGCATCAGATTGCCAGAAATATTATGTGGAAGAGGGCTTATATATGAAAGGAAAGCCTGGAAGTTCTGTGGGACTATATACAGTTGAGAGGTCTGTGTATTTCTGGCAATTGTTAACAGACTATCAAGACTGTGTAGCAGTGCAGTGTGTCAATGTTATTTGGCCTGTGTAGGGGGGGTGGATGTATGTGTTATGGCTTATTTTTTATCTGCTTGTGCATGCTGCTCCTGTTTCTGGTGGTCTATCAGCTGTATATGTTTGTAGGGGCAGACTGAGACATGTCCCATACCATGGTCAGGCATCATACTGCACTGTGAATTTGGCCAGTATATGTAGGGGTAGTGCGTGAGTGGCAAACATGTTGAGAGTTTTTTTCACACAGTCCTTATACTGTACTGTTCCTTTGGCTTACCAGTACGTCACTGTGACTGTGATGGAATTGGTTATGGGTATGCACTTTCACACTGGTGTCTGTTTTTCAGTGCTTTTATATCCCTGTGGTGCCTGATGTATTTCCCAATACATGTGTAATTCCCCGTAGCGGATTTGGGTCAGTGTTGTGTCAGTCTGACTATAGTTTGAACAATGCTTGATGACATGCTTAGCAGCTGAGTGTAGTTTCCCTAATGTGATGTTATGTCCAGATATATGTAGGATGTACTGCTGCCTGGCCCCCATAAATGTTGTGTATTTCTGGCACATCAGTGGGATGATGTGAGGATTTCAGTCACAAACTATTGAGAAGTAATTGAGTATTGGATTTGTGTTATTTCAGTCAATATATGTTAGGACAGACGTGAGGGTGTTACTGCAGCAGGTTTGTCAGCTTATCTACTCCAGTATTTCATATATGTCCCTATTTTCATGGATTTCTCCCCCCACTTTGTCAGGCTTGTTCAGATTAATTGCACTAAGGGGTTCTGAGCCTACATCTCGACTGTCCTTATTGTTGCAGTATGTCCATGTTTATTGCTCATATGTCTGGTCTGTTCCACAGAGTCATCAGTGTTATATCCTTAGTAAATCACTGTGATGATCTGAGGATTTCTGACAGTAAATGATGACATACATTTCAGTTTCAGAACTCACATCCTTCAGAACATGCATGCTGAAACAAACCCTGTCACTCTGGCAACATTCTACATTTATAAGAGCAATATTCAAAATATGTCCCTAGTTTGGGCCCATTGTACCCCATATGGACATATATTTACTTTTTATATATATTTATTTATTTAAATATATGTCTATCTATCTATCTTATCTATCTATCTATCTATCTATCTATCTATCTATCTATCTATCTATCTATCTATAATATGTGTGTGTGTGTGTATCTATCTTATCTATCTATCTATCTATCTATCTATCTATCTATCTATCTATCTATCTATCTATAATGTGTGTGTGTGTGTGTGTGTGTGTGTGTGTGTGTGTGTGTGTGTGTGTGTGTGTGTGTGTGTGTGTATGTGTGTGTGTCTATGTATATTTTTTATGTCTATATCTCTATTTATATGATGTATATATTTTTCCATATATATGCATCTCCATACATATATACATGTGTATATGTGTAAATACAAAACCTGAGTGATTCTACAGAATCTTTTCCCTACTATCGAATGACTCTACTGCATGATATGTTTGAAAAAAACATCAGTAATCCTTATAAATCAAATGGTCTAATGGTACATTGCTCTGACTATGGTATACAAGGCTCTGGTTTGAGACTTAGCAAGGCTGATTATTTATTTGCTAGGCAGAACAGTGGCTTATGGAAACAGGGTGATTAAAACAGTTATAAGCAGGTTTGTGTGGGTTTGCGCAATGCTATGTAATGCCAACACATGATTAAATGTACAGATGCTTAATCTGTGTTGGCTTCAATCAGCAATGTTTACCAGTGTACAAATCCACTTAGCTGAGCTACCTGCTGCTTAGCATTCACGTTTGAGCAAACCTGCTCAGCATAGCTGAGCATTGCTAACCATTGCTCACAGTTCAGTCTTATAAAATATTTACAGTTCATTCTTATAAAAAAAAAAATATATATATATATATATATATATATATATATATATATATATATATATATATATTTCTATGTATATATTATATTATAATAATAATATATTATATTATTATTATAATATAGTAAAGCATTCTATTATCATAATTATATTATATCCTTATAATATTATTATAATATATATATTTTTATATATTTCTTATAACATATAAAATGTGCTTTCAGTACAGTAGCAAAGGGTGTAACTATACTGTATGTGACATGTGCATACATTGGTGGTTTCACGTGTTATATGCACTCATACTTCCATTTTACACCAGCTACACTACCCTGAGTGACAAAAATAACTTACCACATATTTCAATATGAAAATAGTACTTTTAACACTACTCTCCCATGTAAAATTGGATTGCCTGTTGTAGTACTCAAACCGTCTATGCCTCCATGCAAAGCTGGGACTCTGACCACTACACTACCTTGGTTTGGTGGTTTGAGCTGTATATTTTTATTTATCTTCTATTGCATATTAATATTATATTATTATATTAAATGGAGAGTATTGAGGTTTTTGGCCATGTCACTGAGGACTGCTGTCATGACATAATGGCATACATTTCAGTTTCAGACTTGTATCCTTCAGAGCATTCATGGTAATGCATAACCTGTTTTCTATCAACTTTCTGTCTGTCCTCTGTGCAGCTGGGATGACTAAATTGCAGAATGTGTTTGAGAGCCCATGTCTGTGTTCATGTAGGATGCAGCCAGGAATGGTATCAGGCCTATAAGAGACCTCTATATGTTGCCTTTGAGAGGGCATTACAGACCTGCTTCCTGATCATGAGAGAGGGGGGCAGGTACTGTACATGCACATGTGTACCTATGGGGGGACAGAGGGGTGAGGTTTACACTTCCCCTGTCTGCAGTTGGTTGCCTATATCTATGGCATATGTGTATGTGATGTTATTGACCACCACCACAGAGCAGATATGTGTGTCACCACTGGAATTGCAAACTCATGTCTAGAAGGCCTAGAGATTGGCCTTTCTGGATGCATCCAGTATGCACTCAAAGACAGCCTTAGTGTACATCACCTATGATCTTATTTGCTTGTTAAGGACAAGGTGACATGGCGGCCAGTAAGGCACCTGTTCCTTCTTGGTCCATCCTGCAATTATTTTCACCAATGAAAGTAGCTGTGTATTTCTGCTATCCACCGCAGGCATTCAGCCTACCTTGAGGGGGTTGATGTTGTCCTGTCAGTTATTACTGTGGTCATACAGCTATGTAGGGGCCCACATAGTATTGTGGTGTGGGCCTGGACACTGCTGCTAGTGCCAACATATGGGACAGCCTTCATGTGTGCCTTGCTCCTTTTCCTTGCCTGTGCAGGGGACATTACAGAGGTGTGGGGCTACAACTTCACAGACAGTAGGTGGGAATACCTCACAGGACAGGACATGTGGAGACATCCCAACAGCATGGGGACAAAGCTCCAGAATTGGGTACAGATTGTATGTCATTAGCGCTGTTATACACATGGAGGGTTGCTAGATTGACACGGTTCATCTGGACATGCATTCACTGAGTGACATGACATCTGACAGTGATATGCCTCTGACATACCTCTGAACTGGCATGTTGTCCACAGACTGGTCAGAGGTTTGCCTATTATGTTTGGTCGGTTCCTCGAACATCATCTGCTTTTATGGGGTTGGTAGGATAATGTGAGGATTGTAGTTAGAACTGTTGACATTCATTGGTGTTCCAGACATCATATCCTTCAGGGATTTTATGTTAAAACAACACATGCAACACCAGCTACTGTTTCAGTTTGTAACACCATTATGTGTGATATGTCCCTCTTTCTGGCCCCTATCCCCCAAGTATATCATGCATTGTTCAGATAGCCTGCACTACAAGGTGCAGAGGTATGGTATATCATTAATTACTGACTGCACTCCAGTTATCATCCCAGTGACCTAGCAGACTCCTGGCCATGGTATGCAGCAGTGACTAGGATTATGGTTCCACACTCTGGAAATTCTGTAGAAATCTGTACATATGACAGTTATGTTTGTCTGGCCATTGTGAACAGACTGCCAAGATTGTGTAGCAGTGTCTTGTGTAGATGTTTGTGGGCTGGGTAGGAGAGTAGCATATGTGAGTGCCATACATCCTTTACCTATGTGACTGTGTATGCTTCTACAGCTGCTGGTGGTCTATCAGGTTTGTATGCTTGTAGGGGCAGGCTATGAAATGTCCTGTAACACCTCAGGATTCCAAGTACACTGTGATTTTGGCCGGTATATGTCAGAATAGTGTGTGCCTGGCAATCAGGATATGTTGGTTCAGATAGTCATTGTACTCTGGAGTTCATTTTGGATACTGGTATGTTGTTGTGACTGTGGTGCAAATGTTTTGAGGTGGACATTTTTGCACCACTATCTGCTTTTCACTATAGTTCCGTCCCTGTAGTGCATGCTATATTTGAACATACATGAGTAATTGCCCAGAGCTGATGTGGGGGGAGTATCATGTTGGCCTTACTGTGCTTTTTAAGTGCTGTGTAACACATTTGGCAGCTGTCAGCAGATTTCCATTCTTTTACATGACTGTGGTCATACCTCTACACTGTCCAGTGGTTTAGACTCTGTCCAGTTAGTGGCTCATATAATTGGTCTGTTCCCCAGACAGTTGTTATCCTTGGCTAATCAGTAGTATACTCTGGGGAATGCAGTCAGTACATGCTAACATCCATTGGTGTTACTGACTTCATATCCCTCAGAAAAGATATGTGACAACAAACCCAGTAACACCAGCAACTGCCTAAATTTTTAACAGCAATATGTTCAATATACCCTTGTGTTTGGGCCTCTGTCCCCCAATTACGTCAGGCTTTGTCCAGATGTCATGCATTAAGAGGTTCAGAGGTATGCAGTATCATTATTTATTGCCTTCATTCCTGGTACTATCCCAGTGATGTCATACACCATCAGACTTGTAAAAAAGAAGCTGCCATATATATGAGTCCTGTGCCTATATATTCTGTGGGAAACTGTACATTTGAGAAGTCTGTGTATGTCTGGCCATTGTTAACAGACTGTCAGGATTGTGTAGCAGTGTAATGTGTACATGTTATTTGGGCTGTGTAGAGGGGGACATGTGAGTGTCATGGGCCCTTTCTATCTGACTGTGCATGCTGCTCTGGTTTCTGGTTCACTATCACCTGTATATGTTTGTATGGGCAGAACATGACATGTCCTGTAACATCTCAAGATTCCCACTACACTGGGACTTGGGGCAGTATATGTAGGTGTGATTTGTGAGTGGCAAATGGGATATTTTTGCTCACACCATCATTATACTGTAGTGTTCAATTTGCTTACTGGTAAGTTGCTGTGACTGTGGTACAATTGGTTGTGGGTATGCACTTTCACACCAGTGTCTGTTTTCCACTAGTGTTACATCCCTATAGTGCCTGTTATATCTGCAAATACATGTGTACAGCCCCAGAGCTGGAGTTGGGTAGTGTTATGTCAGTCTGATTGTAGTTTGGTTGTTACTTGGTAGCTGAGTATAGTTTCCCTAATGTTGTGTTATGTCCACACATTCATAAGATGTCCAGTTGTCTGGCTTATCCCATTGGATTGGTTGCCATAACTGTTGGGTATTCCTGACACATTAGTGGAATGATGTGAGGATTGAGGTCACTAACTAATGAGAAGTAACTGAGTCCCAGACTTGTGATATTTCAGTCAATATATGTTAGGACATACAGTGTTACTACATGAACTTTCCCAACTTATCTACTCAAGTATTTTGGATATGTCCCTATTTTCATGCCTTTGCCCCCCCCCCCCAATTCTGTCAGGCTTGGTCCACATTCATTGCACTAAGGGGTTCTGAGCATACCACTCCACTGCTAGGATTTTTACAGAATGTCCAGATATTTGGCCCATACTTTTGTTCTGGTCCACAATTTATTTGTATTTTTCTGGCAAATCACTGTGATGATCCAAGCATTTATGTCAGTAATGACAAAATATTTCAGTTTCTAGCTTCATATCCTTCAGTAATTGTCTGCTGAAATGCATCATGTTGCTGCAACAAATGTCTTCGTCTCTAACAGCGATAGTTGAAATATGTCTCTATATATAGCCCAATCCCCCCCCCCCCCCGTTTTACAGACTTTGTACAGGTTTCTTGCACTAAGAGGTTGAGAGGGATGGTTCTAAGATCTGACTGGACTGTATGTTATGTACATACATTTATCTCTCTCTATGTATATATATATATATATATATATATATATATATATATATATATATATATATATATATATATATATATATATAGATATATATATATATAAAATATAGTCCCCTTCTTTTATATATTTATATATGTATATCTCTATTGTGTATCTACTATTTCATATATATGTTTCAACAGACATATATATATATATATATATATATATATATATATATATATATATATATACGTGTGTGTGTGTGTGTGTGTGTGTGTGTCTATATACAGCACATGAATGATTCCACAGAGCTTTCTCCCTAATGTTGTATGCCTCTATTGCATGACATGTTTGAAAAAGCAACATTAATTCCAACAGCTCAGGTGATGTAGTGGTACATTGCTCTGACTATAGTGTACAGGGTCATCTGTTCAATGACTAGAATCCATGATATATTTGTTAAAGCAGTACAGACTCTTACAGCTCAGATGGTGCAGTGGTATGTTGCTGTAATTGTAGATCACAGCATCTTGGGTTTGTGATTTGGCAGGGCTGACTATTTTTTTTTTTTGGGCAGAACACGGTCTGATGGATACAGAGTGATTAAGGCACTTTTAAGCAGTTGAAAGTGGGTTTGCATAATGGTAAGTGATGCCAAGCTATAGTTAATCTGTTTTAGCTTCACTTAACGCCGCTTATTCTGGCTTACTCCCATGCTAATTTTTTTAAAAGAAAGGAAAAAAGGAGCAATAGAAAAGTGGTGAAAAAAGGGCCACTCAGAAATAAGTACAGTAAGAAAGGTAGCTAGGGATGTGCAGGACAGGTGTAGGAAAGGTCCATAGCTGTCCATTTCTTCTACAGCAACAGCTGGGAATTTCTGCAGAATATGGAGGTGAATTTGGGCAGTCAAACCCCTGAGAGAGGGTTAAGGACAACAGTAATGTGTTGTCAAGCCAATTGGACCAGATTACATATCCGTTGGACACATGTGTGAAATGGATAGGTTTGTATGGTTATATGAGTCAATTTTATTTTGGGAACAGATGCTTTTTTTAAGGTGGGAGTGGGATGTTGGGGAAGGATAATAGGTATATATGGGGAGGTTAGTTGGATAGGAAGACAGATAAGACAGACAAAGCAGATGGGGTGGTATATGACACATGTGGGGGGTAACCGCCTTGGACAGGGAGGGTGATTGGGAATCAGATGCCCATGAGCCCTCAGATGGATACATTGGGACTGAGGTCCCCACCCATGGGCAGTCACCACTGCACCTTCATGGCCCTAAAGGTGACTGTGCTGGGGGATGGACAGGAGGGGCAGGCTGACCCTCAAGATGTGCCAGGCTGCCCTCTATCTGGAGAAGCTGTCCACCAAACTCCTTTTGGATGGTGCTAAGCACCAAACCCTGGACCTGGCTACTGGTGATGGTTTCCTGTCTGTGTCCTCTCCCATGGGGGGTAGGCCTCATCCCCTGAGGCAGTTCCTCCCGAAGGTGGTGCAGGACCAGCGGACAAGGAGGTCCCTGGTTGGGTCCCAGATGTGCTAAGGCCTGGTGCCATGGCCATATGAGGTGGGACAGGTGGATCTGTCAGGATCTGCCTTCCCAAACGTGCTATGGTGTTGAGGTTTTACAAAATATGTTGGTTAGTCATGAACAAAACATTTCAAAATTAGTTTTAACAGCATGCATGAGTGTTCCAGTTAACCCAAAACAAAAGACTTGAAACAGTTGCATAGCAAACAGAACACATGCATAAATGGAACAACAGTATGCATCATAACGGCATGCAAGTTACATTGATAGCGACAGGCCACCAATGATAGTATTTCAATGGGGAACATTAATAATCAAACAATTCAACATTTGTAGAACAATAGGACACATGTCCCAACAGTAGTTTTGGAGAAAAACATATCCGTTGATTATGTGTATGAATTATTGGTGCAGATAGGATGGGGGAGAGACAGAGATGTCAATTAACAGCTGTATAAGCTTTGATAGTTCACAAATGTACTGATCATTACTCTACTCATTACTCTCCAGGTATGACCTCACTTTACATCTACCTATGGTCTGGGGTTGGGGTGTGGAATGTTTGTACACACTGTATTACTAAAGCCTTCTTAAAGCTAATACATACATTTCCTTACCTGGCAGACCTGTGGAGGAAGTATCTGTTAACACTACCTGACTGATTCTTCACATATTGACATATTCAAGGTTACATATATGACACTGACAGGGGTGCCCTGCACTCATGCTGTGTGTGTGTGTGTGTCACTGCCATACTCTGCCTGGATTTCTATCTGTCACCCTGGGTATTGGCAGCAGTGACCAATAGCCATGACAGCGTGACACTTGACGGACATTTATCGGAAGGCACCGCTTGGTGTATGTACTTACTTGCTGTCATTTGCAGCCTTGGGGTTAGACAGTGGAAGTGTTGTACACAGGGTATTAGTACAGCCTTCTTATGGCAAATAGAAGCATTTTCTTACCTGGCAGACCTGTGGGGGAAATTTCTGTTAACACTACCTGATGCTTTCTACACATATTCACATATTCAAGGTTACATATGTGACCCTGACAGGGGTGCCCTGCACTCATGCTGTGTTTGTGTGTGCTACTGCTATAATTTACCTGAATTTCTATCTGTCGCCCTGGGTGACAGTGTGACACCTGAGGGACATTTATCGGAAGAAACTGCTTGGTGTATGTACTTATCTTGCTGTCATTTGCAGTCTTGTGGTTGGATAGTGGAAGTGTTGTACACAGTGGATTAGTACAGCTTTCTTACAGCTAGTAGAAGCATTTCCTTAACTGGCAGACTTGTGGAGGAAATTTCTGTTAGCACTACCTGACAGTTTCTACACATATTCACATATTCTTGGGTGAAACTACGCATACAGCTTACTACCTCTCCCGGGAGTCGAACCATGCCTGTTTGTGCAAAAAGGTACAACAAGGATGTGCTTCAACACAATGAGTCATTGAGGAACTGCTAGCACTTGTTTGACTGTATTCTGCCTAATACTCTCTTGGCTGGGCAATCTGACCTTGTAATTTTGACATTTATGCATAGGTTCATAGGTTCATAGGTAGGCACTAGGCTATCAGTCCTAGGGCCTAGGTAAGCTTGGCCAACAAGGTTCCCTGGCTTACGCCACCCAACAAAGTTATTTCCCTGTGACCCTGTCGAGCAGAGTGACAGACATGATTACTGGGGTGTATTTCCTATTTCCCATCCACTCATCAAGATTTTTCTTGAAGAGTGCTAATGAGGAACTTTGCTTGATGTAGATGGGTAGCTTGTTCCAGAGTATGGGAAGTCTCTGGGACAGGAATCTATCCCTCCAGCATGTCCTGTTTATTGTGGTGACAAGGTTTAGGTCCCTAGAGCGTGTAGCTCAGAGAGACTGGGATTTCTTTAGGTGTAGCATGTCCAACAACTCTGGGTTTGACATAGCTTTATATGTCAGTCAAAGATCACCTCAGAGTAGGCAATATGCTACAGAGTAAAGCTGGAGTTTTTTGAGATGGTCAGTGTAGGACATCTGTTTGAGGCCAGTAATCCTCTTTGTAAGGTACTTCTGTGGCCTTTCCAGCTGCTGCAGATGTCTTGTGAGGTACATTCCAAATGGGAAATTGTACTCTATAATGGGTCTAATAAGTGTTGAGTAGTGGGGAACAATGACTTCTTTTTTCCTGGATGAAAACCCTTTTGTGATGAGGTGTGCAACGTAAAAGGATTTCCTGACTACTGTGGTGATGTGATTATCAAAGGAGAGACTACTGTCCACCTGGGTCCCAAGGTCTCTTATCACACATTTGGCGTTAAGTAGACTGCTGCCTATGTGGTAGTTCATGGGTACAGAGTTTTTACCAAAGGGGATGACAATGCTCTTTTTGGCATTGAGCTTGAGGCCATGGCTCTGATACCAGGCATCTGTTTCAGTGAGGGCCTTCTATAGGATGTACACATCATTTGGTGACTCGACTATGGCTCCTAGTTTTTAGTCATCTGCGAATTTCATTAGCCAAGGGCCTTCTGTGTTTGCCTGTACTTCAGAGAAATAGATACGAAACAGGAGTGGTCCCAGGACTGAACCCTGTGGTACTCCACTTGTCACTGCTTTGAAGTCAAAGATGGAGTCTGCAACCTTTGCAGTGTAGGTTCTGTCAGTGAGCCAGTTAGCAACCCATCTTGTGACATAGGGATTTATACCCAGTTTAGTGAGTTTAGCTATAATTCTAGAATGGGGGATGGTGTCAAAAGCCTTGGCGAGGTCAATATAGGCTGTGTGAATCACCTTATTCTCATCTTCAGCTTTGGTGACTGCCTCAAATAAGTCGATCAGGTTCAGGAGGCATGATCTGCCTTTCACAAACCTGAACTGGATGGGGTCCAGAGTTTGGAGGCTAAGAATGTCTTTGTTTATGAGTTCCATGATAATACGTTCCATGGCCTTACAGACTAGGCTCGTCAGACTAATAGGGCGATAGTACTCAGGATCAGTGGTGGCTCCCCCTTTGTGGATTGGGATAACTGTTGATGTGCGCCATTCAGTGGGCACCAAGCCTGATGTGAGGCTATGATTGAACATGGTGCTTACGTGGGGAGCCAGTTAGTTCTGATGTTCGTGTAAAACGCAGCCTGGGATGTTGTCTGGTCCCATGGATGCTGTGTTTTTTGCTTTAGAGAGTGCAGCTTTTACCTGTTGTGATTACAGGGACTCTGCATTTTCCCTGTATAGATATGGGCTCTTTAGCAGGTGAGACAGGGGTAAAGTTAGCACTGAACCTATTTGCCAGGATGTTGGCAATATCAGTTGATACTGTAATTTTTGTGCCTTTGTTTTGTAACTCAGAGCAGATCTGGGTGTTGCCATTGAGATTCTTGACATAGCTATAGAATGCTTTGTGGTTGTCCCTAGAATCAGTGGCAATTTTGTTTTCATAGCTAGCTTTGGAGGATTTTATAAGGGATCTCAGCTTCTTTTTGAGGCTAACCACGGAGCTCTTCCGCACATGGAATTTTACTCTCTCTTTTGCAACAGTTTCTTCCTTCTGTTGTAGAGGTTGTTTATGGCAGGGGAGCACTAGATTGGCTTCCTTTTTTTGGAGGATAGTGTCTTGGTTCTGATTGGGGTAGCACGATCCATGCATTTGTGTAAGTGCTTATAGAGTGCATTTGTGTAGGATTCGGCAGTCATAACTGTATTGTCCATCTGCATGGGTGTCATAAAGTTTGCCACTTCTATCTTAAGAAATTTTTTTACCATGGTTTCCTTAATGGGGGAGGTGGGGTGGGATGTTGATATCTAGGGTGATTAGCTTATGGTTGGATCTGACCAACGAGGAGTTGAGTTCAGGTGTGGAACACCGGTCACTCATGTTGATAATGACTGGGCCAAGGATATTGTTGCCACTGGTGGGGGTGTGGATAGGTTGATCCAGGGCATTTGAATGTATAAATTCTAGAAAGCGTTGAGCGAAGGAGTTGGTACATGAGTAGTTTTTCCATTTAATGGTGGGGTAGTTGAAATCACCCATTATTAGGGTGTTTGGTTGAACCCTAATATTTTCCAGTATATCAAGAAAAGAGGAGTGGGAATCATGAGGCATGTTGTGGGATCTGTAGTAAGCTGCAATTTGGATTGCAGTTTTGCCCAGAGTTAGTTGCACTTGGATAACCTCAGATGCATTATGCTGAGCAACTAGCCTGGAGGTGTGGATATTCTTAATGAATATGGACACACATCCGCCATTGGTGTTCCAGTCCAGGTTAGGTGGCCAAAAAGTGTGGTATGAGTTACAGCCTGGTAATGCAGGGGTGCTCTCTCGAGCCTTGAACCAGGTCTCAGTCACTGCACAGATATCAATGTTCTCCATTTAAAGGAGTGCCTCGAGGGAGTGCATTTTGAGATTTAGACTTCTAGCATTAAGTAGCATTACCCTCAGTTTTTGCTTGTCTGTTCCTGTTACGGTGGTGAATTTGTCATTAGAACCTTGCCTAAAAAAGGCACTATAGGGGTGGCAAGAGCCTTAGCCAGTATCTGGAATCCAAGGGGTTACAGGTGCAGGTCCTCTATGGCAAAGCATTATGGTCTGTCAACCATGTCATCCCAGGCAGACAGATACTGGATCCCCTTAAAATGACACCAAAAGTTTAGCAAATTGTTAAAGTCAATCATTTTGTCCTTGTATTGCGGTATCATTCTAGGTGATGGCAGGATGCTACTCAGGGCTGGGGTCATACCTGCCTGGGCTACAAGATCAAAGAGCTCTTCCATGTCTCCTTTCATGTAGTCCAGGGAGGTACATCTCAGGTAATTCACATCAACATGGACAATGACAGAATCGTATTTGTACTTGTTGTGGAGTGACCTGAGTGCATGACCTGAGTGCATGGGTTATATGGTGGATCCTGGCACCCGACAGGCAGCTGACAGTGACCTTCTCCTTGTTTAGCCTGGTGAGTCGGACATCAGTGTGCCTGACTATAGAGTCACCTATGACTGATGTGTTTGGTACATTGTTTTTGCCTTATGGGCTGTGGTTGAGTGGCACAGTGAGTCTGTGGGCTATGTGTCATTTGGGTTGTGTTGGGGGGGGGTAGAGGTTGCTTGCGTTTCTGCTTTGTAGGTCTCTGTTGCTTGAGCAGATTATTACTGAGAGCCTCTGCAAATGTTTTTGTGCTTCTATGTGTACATTTTGGTGGTGTAGGTTTAGTGGGTATATGTGATGAGTGTGGTGTGGTGCAAGTGTTTACCTTCTCCTCTTGACTGTCACGTCCAGTCTTGGTTGGAGAGAGCTTTACCTCCAGTTTGGCTAGATAAGTGCATCTCTCATAGGTTGTAGTGTTGTGTGGTAGGAGGAGATGGTTGTCTTTGTACATGAGACAATTGCTACATTGCCCCAAGATGCCCAGATTCATCAGAAAACAGGAGAAAACACTGGGAGCTGACCCTTGGACATGCCTGAATAAAAAAAACTATTTTCCTCTAGACGAGTGAGGAAAGTGAGTACAAGAGCTGTTTTTCTCTAAGCAAGTGAGGAAAGTTAGTACAAAAACTGTTTTCCTCTAGGTAATGAGGAAGGTTGAGTGCTGTAGTAATTTTTTGCTTATTTAGTGCTTACAACAAGTTCTGAACAAGTGCTTAGCATGAATAAGCAAATTCAAGTGCTAAAACTAAGAATCTGTATTTGAACTAGGCTAGTTACAAGAAAGAAACAAGTGCTAATGTGGGCTTTTAAATCAGAACATTGAAAGAGATGGAAAAATTTCACAAACAGCCAATAACTACAATTCCTGGGCCAGAAACCACTCCTTATGTGGTAGATAGGTTACCTAGTGCTTACCACTCCCACTGATAAGCTAGCAGGCTTCCCTCCAACACAGAAAGGCTCGGGGGCCTCAGGAGCTTACAAACAGTCCTGGATACAGCAAATCTGTATCTGTATTAGACTAGTTACAGGAAAGAGGGGAAACAAGTGCAAATGTGGGCTTTCAAATCAGAAAGTTGAGAGAGGTGGAAAAACTTCCCAAACGGCTAATAACTGCAATTTCTGGGCCAAAACCACTCCTTATGTGGTAGATAGGTTACCTAGTGCTTACCATTCCCACTAATAAGCTGGAAGGCTTCCCTCCAACACAGAAAGGCTTGGGGGGCTCAGGAGCTTGCAAACCGTCCTGGATACAGCAAATCTGTATCTGAGCTAGACTAATTACAGGAAGGGGGGAAACAAGTGCAAATGCAGGCTTTTAAATCAGGAAGTTGAGAAAGATGGAAAAACTGCCCGAATGACCAATAACTATAATTTCTGGGTCAGAAACCATTCCTTATGTGGTAGATAGGTTACCTAGTGCTTGCCACTCCCACTGATAAGCTAGAAGGCTTCCATCCAACACAGACAGGCATGGGGGGCTCAGAAGCTTACAAACAGTCCTGGATATAACAAATCTGTATCTGGACTAGACTAATTACAGGAAAGTAACCAACAACTGTAGTCAAATAAATCCTCTGTTTTATTACAAAACACTCTAGCGCCTCGGCTAATGTTTAGCCTTCAAGGAGTGAATTCCAAATAATACTAATTCACTTTTTATACCCATGGTATCAAATAAAACAATTCATCAATTATCTAATTAAACAATTAATTATTTAAATATATATTTAACTTAAAAACATGCTTTTTAAAGCTATACAACACATTTCCAACAACAATCTGCATGTAAACCATATGGGATCAAAGTCCCAAACTTTAAAATAAACACAGTCTCCTTATGCAATAACATATTTATCTTCTGATCCTTATTTTCTACCTGTATTTTAAATATACTGTGGTGGTTTTGCTGTGGTAGCATTGTCACCTCACAGTAAGACGTTGTCCTGTTCGATTCTCAGCTAAATGTCTTCTGTGTGGAGACATGCGTGAATGGGTGTACCTTCGTTGAAGGTTTGCGTCAGAGCTGGCAGCTTGGTACATAAAAATCTACTGCCAATCTTTAGCGGACCGGAGTTCCACTGTGGAGACCCCTAACTTGTAAAGTCGAAAGATACAACAACTGTAGCTGTTAAATCTTTCGGAACACTGTCATGATATAATTTAAAATGCTGGGCTAAGGGACTTTCCTCTTTATTTGATCTAATGTCCCTTAAATGTTCCACTAACCTTACCTTAAACATTATTTTTGCTTGCCCTATATAAAATCTATTACACCTGCATTTTATAGCATAAACTACACTTTCTGTTAAACAAATAAAGATTGCAGCAACTTCAAATTTAATATTATTTATACTAAAAAAAGTATGTACAATATGTTTGCAACCTATACATCTTTCAGAGGGTTCAGTGCTTAAAAACTGAATATGTTGCATTAACCTAATTTGTGGTATCTTAAATTTGGTATGAACTAACCTGTCTTTCAAGTTTGACCCTTTTTTGTAAGAAAAAAACTAATTCTGTTCCACTAAGCCTTTCAACTCTGGAAACTTGCTTAGGAATTGCCAATAATGTTTTATCACTTGTTTAACATTCTCACTCATCAAACTATATGTTAATACTATGAAAAAACTATTTACACCTTTATATGTCTTTAAATTTGATCTTGGATGTCTATATACTATTTTATTGTTATTATTTTTACTGTATCTATCTATTCTCACTTTATCAATACTTTTCTCTATAACACCTATATTATACTTCCTCTGTTTAAACATGTTAGCTGATTTAAATAACTCTTTTTCAAAATCAGTATTATCGCTGCAGATTCTTGATATTCTCAAAAATTCACCATATGGTAGTGACTCTAAAGTATGAATGGGATGACAACTATTTCCTAACAAAAATTGATTAACTATATCAAACTATCTGTGAAGCCCAGTGGCAACTGACCCTTGGACATGCCTGAATAAAAAAACTATTTTCCTCTAGACAAGTGAAGAAAGTGAGTACAAAAGCTGTTTTTCCCTAAGCAAGTGAGGAAAGTAAGTACAAAAACTGCTTTCCTCTAGGTAATGAGGAAGGTTGAGTGCTGTAGTAATTTGTTGCTTATTTAGTGCTTACAACAAGCTCTGAACAAGTGCTTAGCATGAATAAGCAAATTCAAGTGCTAAAACTAAGAATCTGTATCTGAACTAGGCTAGTTACAAGAAAGAAACAAGTGCAAATGTTGGCTTTTAAATCAGAAAGTTGAAAGAGATGGAAAAATTGTCCAAACAGCCAATAACTAGAATTTCTGGGCCAGAAACCACTCCTTATGTGGTAGATAGGTTACCTAGTGCTTACCACTCCCACTGATAAGCTAGCAGGCTTCCCTCCAACACAGAAAGTCTTGGGGGCCTCAGGAGCTTACAAACAGTCCTGGATACAGCAAACAAGTGCCAATGTGGGCTTTTAAATCAGAAAGTTGAGAGAGATGGAAAAACTTCCCAAATGGCTAATAACTGCAATTTCTGGGCCAAAATGACTCTTTATGTGGTAGATAGGTTACCTAGTGCTTACCATTCCCACTGATAAGCTGTAAGGCTTCCCCCCAACACAGAAAGGCTTGGGGGGGTCTCAGGAGCTTGCAAACAGTCCTGGATACAGCAAATCTGTATCTGGACTAGACTAATTACAGGAAGGGGGAAACAAGTGCAAATGCGAGCTTTTAAATCAGGAAGTTGAGAGAGAGGGAAAAACTGCCCAAATGGCCAATAACTATATTTTTTGGGTCAGAAACCACTCCTTATGTGGTAGATAGGTTACCTAGTGCTTACCACTCCCACTGATAAGCTAGCAGGCTTCCCTCCAACACAGACAGGCTTGGGGGAGCTCAGAAGCTTACAAACAGTCCTGGATATAATAAATCTGTATCTGGACTAGACTAATTACAGGAAAGGCAGGAAACAAGCATACTTTTTGTTACAGTTAAGTAGAAGACAGGGAGATTCTAGAACAATCTGGAAAGCAATGGTTAACACAAAGCACTACTGTAGGGGATACAGTATAACAGTTTACACATTACTATTCAGGGATCAGATATTGGTGCATGGATCACTTCTTAGAGTTGATCTCCTGTTTTACAGCTCCACAATCTTTGTCAGATGAGCCTCAATTAATTGATGCTGTCAGAGTCATAGTTGCTATGCAGAACCTGTACAGATTTAGATTCATATCACCACATACCAAAGTAAACACAAGAGTCTGGGTTTTTTAGTTGTATTGAAGTGTACTGGCACTTTTATTGACAGATATCCTGCACATCAGTATTACTCTGCTAACATCTCATTTATTCATTACACACAGTACACATTTTAACCTACTGGCAGTTGACATTCTACTCCTTTCTATTTATTTGCCTTGAATGCTGCAAGCTAGATTTATACTCACCATCCTCCCAGCCCAGCCTTAGCAACCTGCTGGCATGGGCATCTATGTTTGCAGCCCTCTCATCTGCAGCTGTACAGGAGATAAAGAAACATTTATGCATACCTATCAATCACATTCACAGGCTGGACTTTGGAAAACACTAATTGATACTGATACTTACACACTTCTGGGACATTCTGTGCCAGTGCATCTTGGATTCACTGGTCCAAGAGCTCTCTCTTATTATGCCTGAGGTCAGTGAAATGGTACCTGACCTGCTCACCAGTTTGAGGGATGCCAGTAGTACTGGTGAGAACATGTGCAAGATGGTCCCAGGCCTTCACTTTTTATTGGGAGCCTTGGTACTGGCCCTGCAGCAGTCTCTTCTCATGGTGTTTCACTAGGAGTCTAACAAGGACCCTGGACTCCTGAATCCCCTAGCTTTGCACCCAAAAGCACAAACCCTCTCATATGCCAGCCATAGTGCCTGCAAAGATGAGCTGCATCTGGTTTTAGCTGTATTCCCACCTGTGAGATTTAAATAGAGCCAAATTCCCACATTTTGCCATCATTGGAACAATTTGAATATGCTGAGCTAAGCTAAGCAATGCTCAAACCTGCTTAGCTGAGGTCGGCAGTGCTTAAAGGGTTAGATGTTGAGCATTGCTTACCAATGTGCAAATCTGTGTAGCTGGGCTACTTATTGCTTAGTATTTACATTTAAGCAATGCTTACACCAGGTTAGCATAACTGAGCACTACTTAGCATTGCTCACATTTAATTTTATAAAGTATCAGGATTGTGGGATTGAGTCATCATTACTGACATATTACAATTGTATGTTTACCTTCCATGACATCCCCCTATGTGCTTTCATTAAATTATATTCTTGTGTGACTATACCGTATGGGGTACTTGTGTTTATATGGGGGTTTCACATCTTTTGTAGACTGACATATCACTTTTGGACCTGCTACACTTCCCTGGTTGACAAAAAACAGTTGCTACATAATTTAAGTTTACAAAAATAATTTTAGCACTACTTTCCCATAGAAAAAAGAAGTTACCTGTCTTGGTACTCGAACACCTGCATGTAAAGCTGGAACTCTAACCACTACACTATCTCAGCTTGAAATTTCATCTGTATATTTGCATTTATCTCCTATGAGATGTTTAAGCTATGCTTAGTGGAGGACCATAACATGCACACCCACTTAGCTATGCTTAAATATTCCTTAGGCTGGAAAAAAAAGTATATATTATTATTATATTATTATGTTATACATGTGAGTCTTGTGGTATTCTGACAACTCATTGAGGAGTGCAGTCATGAAATAATGGCATTTATTTGGCTTTCAGGCTTCTACCCGCGGTAGTGGTGCTGTGGTAGCTTTGTCGCCTCACAGCAACACGTTGTCCCATTCGATTCTCAGCTAGAGCGTCTTCTGTGTGTGGAGGCATGCATGAATGGGTGTGCCTTTGTTGAAGGTTGTGCATCAGGGCTGGTAACTCGGCACATAAAAATCCACTACCAAACATTAGCGGACTAGAGTTTTGCTGTGGTGACCCCTAACCGGGATAAGCCGAAAGACACAACAGCAACAACATTTGGCTTTCAGGCTTCTATCCTTCAGGGACTCCTGCTAATGCACATCTTATTTTCTAGCAACTTTCTAAGTGCATGAGGACAATTTTTCAGATGTGTCCCTATTTTATCATTTATTCCCCCCATTATTTGTGCCTTTATCAGCATGTACTGCTGTAAGGGAATATTGGAATACATTTGCTTTCAGACTTCTACCCTTCAGTAATTCATGCTAATGCATGACCTGTTTTTTATCAACTTTCTACATTTAGTTGGCAATATATGTGTTTTGTCCTTTTTGAGGAATGTATCCCCCATTATTTATGCATTTGCACACGTTTTCTGCTTTAGCAGGTTGTAGAGGTGTTGTACGGGACTTTGGCAATGCAGGGGGTGTGTCATTGAAGAACCTGTGACATATCCCTACAGTGCTTTCTTCATGCTGATGTTTATTTCAGTGTCTGCAGACACTGAAATGATCATTATTTCATTTCAGCATTCACGGACACTGAAATACTGTCATAATATTTTAGTAAATCTCTAATATTATGCCAGTTCCATTTAGAAAGTGCAGTAGGGCACTTTCTGAGTGCAGGGGGCATGTTCTGTGTCCATGCAATACTTGGACATGCCTCCTGCACTCGTTCACAGGTTGTGTCCATATAGGGAGTACAGCAGTGCACCTTCATGAATATACAAAGCGCACTGCTGTGAAAAACGGACACGAACCATTCTATGCAAGAATAGTTTTATTCTTGCTTGGAATTTATTTAATCCAGGAGATTAGATTTTCATAAATAATGAGACTTGTCAAATGTTTCTGTTATTCCTAATTTGTCTGTAGGAATATAACCCACAAAGCATCCAGATGAATTATGTTTTAGCTATTCTTTGTTAGCTGCAAAATTTTGCAAATGATTGTAATCACACTGCATTACAGATATTTTATTCTTATCTGCTAAAGAGCCTATTAACTAATGCAAAGAATTGTTTATTTTTGCCCCTTGTCTATAAATGGTAAAGCTTACTCCCAATTAAGTCAAGCCCATATATTCTTCAATTATAGTGAGTTCATGGAAACAAGGAGATGAGAACCATCCAGAGTTTTTTTTTTCTAGTCATCCATGACAGTTGACTGCAATGGCATAATTTCATCTCCCCTATGTTGGGTGAACAAGCTTCTGGCATCACTCTGGATCCCACAGTACCCTTCTATGAGCTCATTAATTAGGGCTATTACAAAATGCTGGCTTGGTGGGCCAGAAGTACACCCTGGGATATATACACTCTACTGCCTCTTATTGAGAAGATTGGATCAGTATGTTTCCTGCTTCACCCAGCTCTCCCCTCAGAATAGGCATACATATCCACCTCTGTGAATTCTATTTAGTGTCTAAGACATTAAAAAAACCCAGGTCAACTGGGGCTGTAGTCATGGGTGTTTCTCTTTACATCACCGGAGCTGGCAAAAAAATAGCTTGGTAGTGGAGTCAAGGCCAGTGAATGGATTTAATATAATTAACTGGTTTCTAGCCGAAATAACCAAGATGATAATTAAAATTAGATTCATCATATTTATAGACACCCCAATGAAAAAAATACTCCCTGTACAATTATAAAAATGATTTTCTTGTGCCCAAAATAATGAAAGAGAGCACTCACTACATGAATTAGTTATGCAAGCCTCTGAAAGATTACAGAAAGATGCTCGGACAACAATCAATTTAAGAAGGAAAGGACTATTAGCCATGCTGTTTCCATGGTAGGCAAGGAAATAAAGTGGCAAATGTCACAGTACTGTGAAATGAAATGCTTGTAAATTCTATCTATCTATCTATCTATCTATCTATCTATCTATCTATCTATCTATCTATCTATCTATCCTATCTTTCTTGGATAAGCAGGTAGGTGGTCTGCTCCTAAGACATTTTTCAAACTTAACTTTGGCACAATCAGGTGTTTGACATGCAATACATTGCTTCATTTTCTATGAGTTACTTAGGATAACTCCTTTCTTTAAATTTGTTTTCAAAAATGCAGGTTTCAAGAAGACGTCCCTCATATCTTTATGTTAACTGTTTTTATATCTGTCCTTTTACAGGGATTGTGCATACTAGGATAATTCAATGAGCTGTTGCTGCACATTGCCTTTCTAGCCAATTTGGTGTACAAAACATTGCAGTTTTTCATAAAATTCTAAAAGCACAATTTGCAACTTCTTATAATTCATTTCAATTTTAATATACTGATCCATCCAATTTACATACTGAAAAAAAACTTAATTGCTCTTGCATTGGCAATAAAATGCTTATAAAACTTGACACAGTACATGTGATGGGTAGAAAAAAAAACTTTCATATAAAATATTCTCAAACAGTCACTGACAGATTAACATAACTCAGTGCCATGGCCGCTCCATTTTTTTGCCTAAAAAAATTGCTCTCAGATATAACAAATTTCTAAATGAGAATACAAAACAGCATCTCTGTCAGCAGCCAGATTTTTTATTATGAAAAAGAAGACTTGGCCTATAAAAGGTTAAAAAACTTTATCAATCCCCTCCTTCTTAGGTAGAGTACAGTTTCTCATCTAGTGTGACTAAAAAAAAAATCATATGTCTTGGGATTTCTGGAAGCTTGGAAGCTTGAAAGCAAAGCATTTAGACTACATTTTGCATACAGGGAAATACATTTAAACTACATTTAAAATATTGCACTTATTCTATACTTTAAATCAATTTTGTATGTTTCTTGTTCTGTTTGTTTTTTTCTGTATCGACAGTTAAAGCTATTAATTGAAGGCAGTTTTATAGTTGCAGTGTTTTATAGCATAATATTTTCAAGTGGTTTCTGTGATGTGCCTAGGTCTATAAATCATTCTTGAGTGGGCTCTCCTTTTATTGCATTTTTACTATTGTTCTTCCGAAACTAGTATTTAGGACTTATGAAACTAAGCTTAGGCAGCTAGTTAATGCATTGAACAACACTAACACCATTATCATACCACTATTTAAATCCAGCCTTAACCCTAGACACCATACAGGTGACCCCTGTAAAACCAAGTCCCTAAACCATAGTAGGACAACCCTGATACAGTTCCTGACAACATGGACATGCAATTTCCAAATGTCTGTGCTCTGTTGGCTAGATATGGACATCCTGAGACAATGTAGCAATTGTACTCAAACAACCCTTTAATCTTTAAGAAACTAGCACTGTATGAAAGAGATGAACTTATCCTTGGAGGCAAAAATCTTGATTACAAACAAGGATGTCAAGAACACACACACACACACACACACACACACACACACACACACACACACACACACACACACACACACACACACACACTAAATCCTTCACACCTACTGCTCACCACACACACATAGGCTTTTTTTACACTGAGGCATTTAAAAGAAACCTTCTCAAACTTCAAAGACCTTGTAAGCTGTCAAATGACACCTTTCCTCAGCGATCACTAAAGCACACACCAAAAGCAAAACCTATCATGACACACAAGTCTACACCTAATGATCCCCCAAGAACAAAGCCCATAACACAAGCAAACAGTTTACCTAGTACTCTTGTCATAGGGGATTCTATCATTGGCACACAGATGCTTGTCTCACCAGGTTGGACAAGGAGAAGATAATGGTTACTTGTATCTCTGTGGCTAGGATCACCAATATCATGCATTAATTCAATACCCTGCACCACAGATAACAATATGATTCTCTCATATTTCATGTAGGTATAAATGACCTGAGATGTACCTCAGTGGAGTATATGAAAAAGAGACATTATTGATCTCTCTGAATATGTGTCACAGGCAGGTTTCTGCCTTGCACTAAGTAACCTTCTACCTTCTTCAATGATGATGCCATAGTACGAACAAAACATGACTGAATTTAATAACTAGCTTAGTTTCTGGTGTTAGCCGAGGGGGATTCAGTATCTATCAGGGCTTCTTGATATTGACTAAAAGTGTATCCATCCCTATAGAGCCTTTTTCGGTAATCTGAAACTGACAAAACTACCAACATAGCAAAAAAAAAAAAACTCAGAGCAACCATAAGATGTTACTGCTTATGCTAGGAGCCTAAACAAGAAACTCCACACCCTACAAGCTCTTCTCACTCTGGAGAATATGGATATCTATGCTGTTACCAAACCTGGTTTAAAGCCACAGAAAGTACTCTGGCAGTGCAAGGCTAAAGTGGCTTACACACTTTTAGTCCAACAGCAGCAGAGACTGAGGCTAAAGGTGAAGGTGTTTTGATCTATGTTAGTGACAAATACAATTCCACCTTGGTTAAATAGGATGATGCCCTGGAATACCTCCAAGTCTCCACAGACAATATCCAAGTCTCCCCAGACAAGTTTCCTTACCATGTCCTGGCCAGCTGCAGGTCACTATTTATGATCCATGAAGCTCACAACTCTTACCTGGACCTATTAGAGGTGTTCACCATCCAATCAAATACCCTATCCATGGGAGACTAACTATAAACCAATGAAATTGCCAACACACCAATTTCAGTAACACAAGCTTAATTTATTATCCACCAAGGAAAGAACATCACCAAGTAACGAAACAGTCAGCAGCAGACTGGTTTCAGCTAAACTGCCTTTTCAGTGCCATAAATCACAATGCTTCCTGCTTGTTTAAATACCCTAAAAAAACTCATTCCCATTGGTTAGTAAAAATATTCATTGAGCCTAGGTGCAAAAAATCCATCCAGTCTAACTACTCATTTCTTTTCTTAAGTGTTTAGAATGGAATAACTAACCTGTCTTATCTTTCTTATCACAAAACATTATTCTATCAATGACCACAAAATAAAATTTGACAGTAGGATATTTGACAGTGTGTTTGAACAGGGTATTTGAAGTCTGAGCACATCTAATATTACTGAGGTGTTCAGAAATGTGCACTTTTAAAGATGTGAAGTTGGTCCAGTATAAAATGCAGAGCAAGTGCATGTTGCTAAATAAATCACCCAGTCTGACACACAATTCCCCAAAACCCGGATATCACAAACATGAGGTGTATTATGTGAAGTAAATTGTTTAGTTTTATGTTCCTCACCTGATCCTACACAGATCACCTTGAGGCCCTATCTCAGTCTCCTACGGGTTACTCAGAGGCAATTTATGCCTGGCGTATAAGGCGTCCTCAGATCAAGCTCTGATGGATCTCTTGCAGATCCACACAAAAAAAAAAAAAAACAGCATCAGAAACAGTATATTCAAAGACCTGAACTTTGCATGTGACACAAATAGAACATGCTGGAGAGACTAATATTTGTCACAGAGGCTCCCCACACTGTGAAATAAGCTCCCTATCCATGTGAAGCAGAGTTCATCCCTGACGACATTCAAACAAAACCTTGATCATTGGATGGGAAATTGCAGATTCACCCCTGGTCTGGCTACCATATCTCTAATGGACAGAGGTCAACAGTAAGTAAATTAATACCCCAACTAACTTACCCCTCATAAACCCTTTACTACCTCCTTACTAACATAGCCCACCATACAGGCATCTAAAAAAGAAACTGGGATGGGTCACATGGCTAGTATTATAAAGACCTTGGAGGTCATTAGCCTAGTATAAGCCTATGAAATTATGAAACTATGAATCTATCATCATAACACTTTTGGTCTTCTGAATAAAATCAAAAGAATCAGTAATGTAAGAATTTTTTTGCCATAGTATTTAGCTAGTGTGCTTCCATTTCGTTGCACCTGCTCAACGTGATGAGTCTCAGTGGAAAATCTGATAATTCTTTGAGCACCTTAACAGACCAAAGATGACTGAAGCACATGCATTATTAACTCTGAGACATTATCCAGTGTCTTTGTCAATCAGGCTTTCTATCTCATTTTTCTTTACATACTAATTGATGAGTCTAAAAGCTCACTTTATCTTCATCATGTAAATCATTTCATAGTCATTAGCATTATTCAGAAGATCAGACTTTTTTTTATAGACGTGAGTCAATAATTACCACGTTGTCTTCCATCAGTATTTAAAATCTTACTTTTTTTCTTAGATTACATAATGACATTCTCTTCTCAAAAATCAAATTAAAATATTTATTCACATGAGATTTCAGTAAAGTATCCTTTATTTTAGTCTCACAAATATTAAGAAAACCAGAAAGTTCAAACTTAGATTAAAACTTGCTACACTTCTTAAAAGTGGAAACACCACTAATGTTTGTTAGCCAGATTCAACATCCTGACATAATCACATCAAACATTTATTTTGGACACAACAGCACCTCTTTGCAGTGGAACAAAACATAAAACTTCTGCAAGCACTCTTGTTTCCATGACTGTTAACACATGTTTTGACAAAATGTCAGTTTTAATAGCCCCATACATTTGTCTTAATGCAGCTTGAAATGGACAGCTGGGGTCAGCTTCTTTGCTAGCATTCTGCCTGTATACTCCCTTCTGCCCGCTTAACTGGTTGGAGAGAGCTATCTTTTGTTGTTCCTTTACCTGTTCCTTCATCTTCCTCCTTAGTTCATCATTTTTTTTTCATTGCTGTTTGGGTGGAACCACTGTAACGTCCTGCCTCCTGCTCTTTCCTAGAACACATGAATGGTTTGTTTGCTCCCATTCAACTCCTGCCACCGACTGAAAAGATAAAAAAACAGTTTCCCCTCTTTGTAGTGGAGTCACCACAGTGTAAGCTCTGTTCAGGGTAATAACCCCTTCTTTCTGTTGTGGGAAATGTCGCAATCCTTTCAGCCTGATAGCTTGTGTTCCTAAAAATCTTCTTGAGCACTTAGCTGACTGTTTCCATTAGCATGAGCAGAATCTTCAATGGATTCCTGGAAAACTTGGCCTGTCTGCTCACACTCATTGCTGCCCTCATAATATTTTTAGCCTTTTTACATTTCTTCATTTTTCTTGCTTTTTGTATTTCTTTTTCTTTTGTAATGTTGTTCTACATATTTTGAAGCTTAATCTTAAAAACGGAATGCAATGTTTTATTTTAAGTTCCATATATGCTTTACATATATTTTTTTTATCTAACTTGACTATTTCATTTCTATTATATTCTAATAGCATTTCCATATATGCTAACCTTATTTTCAGATGTAATACCTACCCTGATTAATAAAACTGACAGGATAATTGTTTTATAGAAAGATTAGTAATAACCAAGCACCTAGGTAGTTACGCTTTTCATTTTCCAACAGTATTTAAAAAATAAATTGTACCACTGCAATTTCTTTAGCTTCAATTAAACTGCTTCCAGGGTAGAAAAGGAATTATGTAGAAAGGTTGTCAGCTAAATACTGACACTATTTAAAAAAAAAAGGCAGGAAGGTATTAAGGCACAAGATGGTGTGCTAGGTATAGATATCATGGTATAGCCAGGGGTGTTGTGAAGCATGAACCTAAAGGGGAAATTCCCTTTCAGTCCCTGGACATGCAGTGATATGCATATCATGCACATCCCAAGTGACTAATTGTACTTAAAAAAATGATTACCTGTATATCCATACACAACCTCTTCTCCCATTCTTGCACATGTTGTGGGTGTCATTTCAATACTGACATTCATCTAGAGCCAAGGTTTACACCACCTGGTGGCTAGTTCTTTCGTGGGGGTAGGTATATCTATATCTGTATATACCTATATCAATATCTATATATATATCTCAACAATTGGCTTAAGTATTTCAACGATTGGCTTAAGTGTTGGTGTCATTCAAAGGGGATCCAATGCCTGTCAGCCTGGGATGACATGCTCGACAAGCCACGATGCTTCGCTAGGGGCGGCTTGCACCTGTCACCCCTGGGCTTTTGGATATTGGCAAAGGCTCTTGCTACCCCCATAGTGCCTTTTTTAGGCAAGGCTCAAAAGACAAACCCACCTCCATAGGTATCACAAGGGATAAGAAACTAAGAGTAATGCTACTCAACGCCAGAAGTCTAAACCTCAAGATGCACGCACTCGAAACTCTCCTTAGCATGGAGAACATCGATATCTGTGCAGTAACAGAAACCTGGTTCAAGGCTCCCGAGAGCACCCCAGCACTACCAGGTTATACCTCATACCATGCTTTTCGGCCCCAAAACTTGGACCAAACCACAAAAGGAGGGGGAGTATCAATATTCGTCAAAGATACCCACATCTCCAGGTTGGTGGAACAGCACGAAGCATCAGAGACTATCCATGTGCAACTAACTGTGGGTAAAACTGCCTTCCAGTTTACAGCCTGCTACAGACCACCCTCCCAAACACAGGAACCCCACTCGGCCTTCCTGAGAATACTGGAAAATATGAAGGTCTCTCCAAACACCATTATATTGGGTGACTTCAACTACCCAAACATAGACTGGGAGCATTACTCTAGCTCCAACACCCTAGCCCAAAGGTTCCTAGAATTTATAAACTCAAATGCTATGGAACAACTTGTTACCAGTCCCACAAGAGGGGAAAACATACTGGACCTGATCATCACCAACATGGGGACACTATGCTCCAGACCAGAAGTGTATCCCTCACTGGTAAGATCAGACCATAAACTAATCTCACTGGATATTCACATCCCGACCCCACCCCCTGCCCAGAAAACGACAGTGAAAAACTTTTCTAAAGCAAATTTCACACTCCTCAAAATCGAGGTGGAATCCTTCAAAGCCCCCAGGCCTGTGGAAAATACGGCCCAGACCGCAGAATCCTTTATAAATGCATTCTATGAACATCTTCAGGAATGCATGGATCATGCAATCCCAAATAAAACCAAGACCCTATTCTCCAAAGGCAGACGTCCTGTCTGGTGGACCCCAGCCATAAACAAACTATACAATAGAAGGAGGAAGCTACTACATGATAGAGCAAAATCCCAAAAAGGGAAGGCATCTCTGATCAGTATTAGCAAAAAACTACGGGCACTCATAAAATCGTCTAATGCCAGCTTCGAGAGAAAAATTGCACAGGACACTAAGGATAATCACAAGGCTTTCTTTAGTTATGTTAGGAACCTGGGTGGGAATTCCCAGATATGCTCAGAATTAGTCCAAAATGACAAAAAATACACCGAGCCCACAGACATTGCCAACATCCTAGCTGACAGGTTCAGTGCAAACTCCCCCCCTCCCCACCAAAAGGGCAAATATCTATCCCACCAGAGTGCTGCCCCCCCTGACATCTCAGATGCTCAGGTAAGAGCCACCCTCTCCAAAGCAAAAACACAGCATCAATGGGACCAGATGGTGTCCCGGGCTGTGTCCTACATGAACTCCAAGAAGAGCTAAACCCAAACATAAAACTACTGTTCAATCTTAGCCTTACTACAGGATATGTACCCAAAGAGTGGCGTACAGCAACAGTGGTCCCTCTCCACAAAGGTGGTGCCTCAACGGATCCTGGAAACTATCGCCCCATAAGCCTGACTAGCTTGGTCTGCAAAGCTATGGAAAGGATCATCATGGACCTCATAAATAAAGATATTGGGGACCTACAGACACTGGATCCTACCCAGTTTGGCTTTGTTAAGGGCAGATCCTGCCTCTTAAACCTGGTCAATTTCTTTGAAACAGTCACCAAGGCCATTGACGAGGGGAAGGTGGTCCACACAGCCTACCTGGACCTCGCAAAAGCCTTCGATTCAATACCCCACTCGGGCATTATAGATAAGCTCACCAGCTTAAATATAAACCCCTATGTCACTAGATGGGTTGCAAACTGGCTCAAGGACAGAACCCACATGGCTAGAATTGCTGGAGCCATGTCAGACTCCAAACCAGTTACAAGTGGCATCCCACAAGGCTCAGTCCTGGGACCTCTTTTGTTTGGTATATATTTCTTGGTGGTACAGGCCAACACGGAAAGACTGTGGCTGACCAAGTTCGCAGATGACTGCAAACTGGGCGCCATAATCAACTCTCCAGCCGACACAAGCATCCTCCAAAAGGGCCTCATAGAAACAGACAACTGGTGCCAGAGCCATGGCCTCAAGCTAAATGCCAAAAAGTGTATAGTCATCCCCTTTGGCAAAAACAAAGTGCCCACAAATTACCACATAGGTGGTAATCCATTAAGTACAGAAGAAGTCATTAGGGACCTGGGGACCCAAGTAGATAGCAATCTCTCATTTGACAACCACGTGGCCAAAGTGGTCAGAAAAACATTTTATATAGCCCACCTAATCATGAAGGGATTCACATCTAGATCAGGGGAGGTCATCGTGCCTCTTTACTCATCCCTCATCAGGCCCATAATTGAGTACAATGCCCCTTTTGGGATGTACCTTACCAGACACCTGCAGCAACTGGAAAGACCCCAAAAGTACCTCACCAAGAGGATCAAAGGGCTCAAACAGATGCCATATGCTGCCCGGTTAAAGAAACTCCAGCTCTACTCAGTGGCATACCGCCTGCTCAGAGGCGATCTGTGCTGGACGTATAAAGCCATGTCCAACCCGGAATTAATGGACATGCTGCACCTCAGAAAATCCAAATCCCATCGAGCTATGCGCTCGAGAAACTTGAACCTCAGCACTGAAATAAATAGGACATGCTGGAGGGACAGATTCATAACCCAGAGGCTCCCTTCACTCTGGAATAAAATCCCAGTCCAGGTTAGGCAGAGTCCCACACTGACTCTCTTCAAGAGGAATCTTGATGAGTGGATGGGAGATCGTAGGTTTACCCCAGCTATCACTTCTGTGTCACTGTTAGACAGAGGCACAGTATACCAACCTCAAAAAAAGGCATAGCAAAATTAATTTAAAATGGGTGGCGAAAGCCAAACACACTCTGGCTAGGCTTATAAATGCCCTAGGGCAGATAGCCTAGTATGAACCTATGAACCTATATCTATATGTATATATATGTATATATATATATATATATATAGAGAGAGAGAGAGAGAGAGAGAGTGAGGGAGACAGCATAACTCTCAAACTCTTAGAGACAGAAATCTGTACAAAGCCATAAATAAAAGTGGGATGAATGCCCAAAAATAGAGACAATTTTTAACTATTGCTGTTACACATTTAGAAATTTGATAGAATAACAGATTTTGCATTAGCATGAATTTTCTGAAAGGTATGAAGTCGAAAACTCAAATGTCTTTCATCATTTTCTAACTTCAGTCTTTAATGATTTGCCATTGACTTGTGAAAAAAAATGAACCAAAAATATGAAACAAAAATCTAGACATTCTGTGAAAAGCTGGACAGTTGAGCAATTGAAAGAAATGATAGAGAGAAACAAACAAATATATATATATATATATATATATATATATATATATATATATAGACTTTTTTTTCAATTGAGTTTTACATTTAATAGTTTATATAAGATAATAATGTTTTGTTTATGAATTTTGGAGTACAGTTTAGTGAAAAATACTTCTGCTATCTATTCTGACATTGACTGATATGTAGAGTTATAATATATTAACTGTGTGGAATTTTGGTATGATAATTTCATTGTAGGCATTTAAGGGACCCATGTTTTAAACTGTTACATGCTTTTTACACAGTTCAGTTTATAAACAGGTGCTAACAGTATGTAACTACCAGCTGAGTTCTGGCAGGTAAATGAGTATAGATAGGAAGAGTTACACATCAGAACCACAATTTGCTCACAAATGAATATACTATTCTCCAAGTAAAAGACTCTCAAATATACTTGCAGGAGTAACAGGTCTGGTGGCTGGACAAAGACATATAGACTGATTTTTAATTATTCCTCTTACCAACTTAAAAATTACTAGAATAACAGCTTTTGCACTAGAATGCATTTACCAAAGTATTTGAAGAGTGAAACCCTAATGTATGAAATTGACTGACTGTAATCATACCAGAGCTAGAAAAAATGAGACACCAGGACATTCAGACAACACAGGGAAAGGTGTAGGGCATGTGGTGTGTGCATGTGTGTGTGTGCGTATGTGCGTATGTGCGTGTGTGCGTGTATGTGCCTGTCTGTGTGTGTGTGTGTGTGTGTGTGTGTGTGTGTGTGTGTGTATGTGTGTGTGTGTTTGTATGTGTGTGTGTGTGTGTGTGTGTGTGTGTGTGTGTGTGTGTGTGTGTGTGTGTGTGTGTGTGTCTGTGTCTGTCTGTCTGTGTATACATTTGCATGTTTTACTATGTACATTTCTGTGGGACAATAAATGAGGGGGCATCACCTGTCGGTATTAAATACGTGATATAAGACAGTACAGTGTTTGTATAAATTATGAGTATGTGCTGTAGCCATTACCACTTTAAGATTATTGTACAGTGTCTACATTTTACAAGTATGTGTATCTCCCTAGTGCATGACATTTCTGAGCCTAGTGTCAGTGTGTTGATGATGACTGAAATGTTAAGGTGAGGTATATCCTGACATTTCCCTCACCATCAGTCCTGACACTGGATATCCACTCACCATCATTCCTGACACTAGATATCCACTCACCATCAGTCCTGACACTAGATATCCACTAATGTGCATCCTGATACAGGACAATAACATTACTACATAACTTTTCTTTATATACAGTAAGTCAAAATGAATGCTGACCTGCCTGTGTTACTTGTAGATTTTTTTTATTAAAGTGCCTGAAGTTAACATTCTATGTTGCTGGGGGAAACAGTTTATTTTTCATAAATGAAGTATGAGGAAACATTCTGGAAAGTATTAAAATCCATTTAGGAAGTTGACCCAGTGCCACCTGATAACCAAATATAAGTAACTTTTCAACATTTACAGATATTGAAAAGCTTGTTACAATTCACCCAGTATTTGCATCTGTGGAAAACAATAGATTCCTGTACATTTCATCCAAGCTCCAAAATGAAAGGAAATTTGCTTACCTCAAGCTTTGCTTTAGCCATTTGTTTCAAACATCATTATAGTGTGATGTTAACTTTTGCATAAGTGGAGATTGTAGAAGTTCTAAACCTAGTGCACGTATGCTGTTTGCTTCTAATGAAGTGTTGCAACAAATAGGGACTATCCTTGACTCTGTGTCAGCATAGAAACAGCAGGAATGCACTAACCATACAAGACTACTGATCTTTCCATTGAAAGTTAATTAAAAATCCCTGCAGTGCTCCATTTTATATAAGTAAAAGAGCAGTGTATATAGACAGATGCCCATTATCTCTTCATGAATGATAAGCATATAAAAAGGAATATAGTTCATAACTAAAGTCTATGTTTAGGAAAATGCTTGCCTGTCATACAAAATGAGTCATCTGATTTATTTAACATGGTTTTTGGTGCACTGTATAATGGTGAAGCAATAAATGGGCCATACTGGAAACTATTATCTGTAATATATGATAATAATAAGCTATAAAGATGGGTGGCTGTACTATGTAGTATGGAATTAATACAGTCTATACTTCACAACACAACACAGGCCAGCCTCCCGGTGCAGTTGTGTATGTTATCATCAGTACATATCTGCCGTGCGTGATACGATTTAATCCAACATCATGATCTTTGACAACTAGTGTTCTGTGATACCTGAAAGAGAGAACTTTTACTCCAATATAAATAAGATGGATGTTTGTTTTTCTTTCACATTTTGCATTTATTATACTGTTTAATGTGGAACCCTTCATAAGCAATAATTGTTTTGTGATACCAAAAAAATTACAACTTGCAGATAAATGTAAGAATGTGGAATATTTTTGCTTTTACAGTTTTGAGAATATCATTTGGTGCGATGATTAATGAGAAGCAGCACATGATCTTCATTGATAAGCACTTTTCTGTGATATCCAATGATGAGAAGTTAGACAGCTGTACAGCTGTGCACCTTATAATTAAAGCAATCTACTGTGCATGACAGAATACAAATGACTCTATTATATATGCAGGTGATTGATACTGATCTGCCTTCTGTAACACAAAGATGATATTGTGCATGTAATAGATTTAATGCACATCATGTCTGCATGATATTATTAATACTTTAGCACAGTTATAATCTTTGAGAAATGTCACTCTGTTATATCTATACCTAAGACCAAGAAGTTATCAATAGCAAAGCTACTAAACACAGAATTTCTTCCTAGGGAAGGAATTTGGTTGGCCATTCCTGTGGCTTTGCTATGTTCAGCACTGTGGTGGAAAGTAACGGGTTGGGATCAGGTAAGTGTGCGATTGTGTGGATGTGAGGATTAGGGCACAGGGGTAGGTGAGTTAGGGTTAGGGTGCGGGTCAGATAAGTGTGCGATTGTGTGGACGTGAGGGTTAGGGTGGGGTAGGTGAGTTAGGGTTAGGGCGCGGGTGAGGGGAGTGTGCGATAGTGACATACCTTAGGGTTAGGGTTTGGGTTAAGGTAAGTGGACACACACACACACACACACACACACACACACACACACACACACACACACACACACACACACACGCACACACACACACACACATATATATATAGGATGTTAGGTGTATGTGTGTGGATTGCTGTTTGTTTGGTGTGTGTGTTGTGTGTATGTGTGTCAGAACAGCAAATTTTTCCCTGGGAAAAAATGTGCTGTTCTGCATGTTCGATATTGTCAGCAGTCGCTGAATAGGGGTCAGTATTAGAATATTTGACATTGTAAAAAGTCAATGTTCTAATGTAGACCCACCCCCCTACACACACACACACACACACACACACACACACACACACACACACATATATATATATATATATATATATATATATATATATATATATATATTTATATATGGGTCCCCTTCAGTAGATCGAACATATAACAAGTTCAAATCTCATATGGCTGAGAGCATATGTTCGAACATGTAAAATGTTCGATCGGGCTGAATGGAGATCTCCTTACAGTGCGGAATGGGAAGATTTCCCTTTTCTGCAATGTAGTGCGATCTCGGAGTTGGTATATTTAAGTAAGGAGGTGTGGGGGTGCAGGTAGGCATAGCCCCCCTGCCACAGATGTTTAATTTTGTTTTTTATTGTTTTTTCTTTTGTTTTTTCTTTTTTTTACTTCAGTGTTCGAACTATTACAAGTTTGAACATATTGTCTCGGCCATATGTGGATCGAACTTGTAATATGTTTGATCTACTGAATTAGATCCATATATATATATATATATATATATATATATATATATATATATATATATATATACATACATATATATATATATATATATATAGGTCCACTTCTGAATCTCAAAATACTGAAATATCGAATGTCGGTATTTCGAGAGCATAATGTTGCAATTTAATGAATCTGAGTTTTTCTAATCTGCAGTAGTTGTGGTGTGGTGTCTGCTTTATTATTTACTGTCTCTTTAAGGTGCAGTTTGATCTGGGATTTGTACACAGCAGCCAATGTGTTCATATTTGTGGAGATTCAGGTGTTCACTTTTTAAGGGTTTTGCTTAGGAATTTGTTTATTTTACCTTTTTGGGGGAGTTTTAGGAGTAGTTTGGGGTAGGTAGTTTAGAATGTGTGTGTATGTGTGTTAGTGTTCAAATTGGTGATTTTTGTACATGTGTTGTGTGTGTGTAGTGTGTGTTTCATTATTAGTTAGTGTAAGTATGACAGCGTGCAATTGGAGTGTAGGGCTTGTAAACGTTTTTTTTTTTTTTTTTGTGTTATTGTGATTTTGCAGTTGGTATATAGATATATATAAGTAGTGGGGGTGTGGGGGGCACAGCCCCACACATAGGGGGTGCAGTGGGGCTTGTTAGTGTTATTTTTGCTGAGTTTTATCCTTATGTTTCTGTTTATTTTGGCAGAGGGTTGGCTGTTTAGTTTTGTTTTATTTTTTTTGTTATTTTGGGTTTTCGGTATTTTCTTGTTTGGGTTTGTTAGGTATTCTGGTCTCAAAATACTGAAATTCGATATTTCAGAATTTCGAGATTCAGAAGTGGACTGGACACACACACACACACACACACACACACACACACACACACACACACATATATATATATATATATATATATAGACTTAATTAACAAGTCCTATTCCATGATACTTAATAACAAAAAGGATACCCAAATTGAAGAAAGTGGAGTACTTCCTTTAATGTGTTATATTTGCAGGCATTTCATCCATCGTTTAATGGGAGATTTATAATCTTAAACTTCAGTCTTTCAGATCTGATGATGAAATGTTACATAGCTATGCTGTGAAAAAATTATATTCACCACAGAATTATTGCAGTCTGCTGTGCATTTGAGAGAATATAGTGTATGAATGCAACTCTGTATATGAGGGAATTAATGTGGTGACGTGAACCTATTTTTGCCAAGTGGAATTGGAAGCAAGATATGGTTTTGATTAATAAGGGCTATTCTGCAATATCAAAGAATTAGAAGTCATAAAGCTGTGTTGTCCAGTATATAATTAATACAGCTTGTGCATAAGTAAAAGAACACATCATGCATATGATATTCTGAGCATGAAAGAATTTCTACCGATAGAGACAGGAAACTGATATTAATGACTGAAAATGAAACATTTTGCTCTGTGTTTTATGATTCTAGGGAAGAAAGATACAGAATTATAATATGATTGTGGGAAAGTAGCATCCTTAATTATTGAAAAGTCTGTCTGTACAGATTCATTGGCAACAGCACAGATTGTACGTGGTGTCTATCACAGGATGAGTCATGTGGACCAACCACCTTGGGCACCAAATGAGATGCATGGTATCTTCTAGACAGGATAAGACTGACCACACTCCGTAATCAGGACTAGCTACTATGTGATGCAAAAACTGATTCTAGTGATCACTTGACTATTGTCAACAAGAATGGCCATGGATATTTGCTGCTACTAAATGGATTGAGAATCTTACCTACTCTGTCCTACACCAGGACCCATGCTAAGATCAGGATAGATTTATGTGTCTCTATTGGCCAGTGTGTGCTCAACATAAAACCCATCAGCAACTGGATGGTCAGTGTTTAGTTGCCCAGGTTTTGTTACATGAGGCTGCTCTCTTGATTGCAAGCTGTATATAAGTCCAGTGAACCTTCTAAACATGAACTAAAGATGGCTATACTTAATATGTGTTCACAGATGGAGTGCATTTTGGAAGTAGATGACATGAAGGCAAGAAAAAAATTGAATATTCTTTGTATTGAGGGGAGAATCTGGAGGGGCAGCGCAGTAAACTCTATTGGATTGAGATCCACAATCTACTACATGGTGAGGGAAGAGAATAGAAATGGGTATGTGGACTCTAGTGAGAGAGAGAGAGTCTTCGAAAGATAATGAAGGATTTCTACAGAATCAGTGAAATATTCATGGCAGTCAGGCTCTAGCATTAAAACTGAAACGTCTTCATGATCTCAACCTGTGCGACACTACAGGGATGTGATGTTGAGGAAAGACGGGCATGCATGCATGCAGCATTTTCAGGATCTCATTGAAAAAAAAAATAGGACAACACGAGCTGTTTTTGATAAAGTGGATCTGAATGCTCATATTAGGACAACACAGAACACAGTATGATGATTTCCTAGAAATGCATGATTGGAGAAGCTAAGAAAGAGAGGCCATTCTAGACATTTGCCCTGGAAGTGGCTTAATGGACGCCAATGCATGGTTCAACACAAAAGAGAGAGAGAGAGGGAGAATCAGAGGGAGACAGAGGGACAGAGTGAGAGAGAGTGAGAAAAAAACATTCACAAGATCACCAACAAGAGAGGTCAACATATAATTTGGGTAAACTTGCTCCTAGTAAGAAAATGGATATTTGGTTGGTCACATTATAGATTATAAAAATATCCATAGTGAAACAATCACCAGATCACATAAACCACTTGTGGCCATAATCATCTGTACACTTTGGCCAGAAAAGGCTTTAAGATCAACAGTGACTAGGATGGAGACATGAAAGTTGACTGGAGTAAAAGCACAGTACTTCAAGGAAATACTCAAGACTTTACCTCTCAGGAAAAAAAGAAGAAATAGGTGGAGTCAAAAAATAAATAAATAAATAAGAATGGCAACATCTCAAAACAGCATGTTGGTAGATGGCAAGACAGATATATGCTGTAGCCAGGTATCAAAATAAGGCATATACGGAAAGATGGTGATATAATGCATAAGTGCAGAAAATTATCAAAACAAAGACGTTCAGGAAGAAGTGTGCAACAGAAAAGACAGTCTGTCATGTGAATACTTGTTGGTTAACAAAGAAGTTAAAGGAGCAGTTGCAGTGGCAAAGAACAAGACATCAAAGAAACTGTACCAGCTTCTGGAAAGTGACCAGGCAGATGGCACAAAGTAGCTTCAACAGATTGGAAGGCAATGAAAGAAAGACAAATATTGTTAGGTGGCTACATTTATAAGGTCTGCCAGTAACAATCTGCTCATCAGTCCGCAGGACATCAAGGGCAGATGGAGACCTACTTCACAAAACGTCAGTCCCAGCACTTGAAGAACACCCTCCTCTGCTTGAACGAACAAATAACACAACTTGTAAAATCCTCTAAGGTAAACTTCGAAAGAGATTTAGCAATCATAGCTAAGTATAATCAGAAGGCATTCTACAGCTATCTTCGTAACCTAAAAGGTAGCACCCAGACGTGTGCTGATCCTGTGAAAATAACTAACCTATTAGCTGACAGGTTTGGTGAAAATTTCACCTCCCTGTCCCCTCCAAACATTACACAAAGCATTCCCTCTATATTTCTCTCACCTTGCATTTCCAAACAGCAAGTCATTAATGCTCTCTCCAAGACCAAAAACCCAGCCTCTATGAAACTGGATGGCATCCCAGGTTGCATTTTAAATGGTCTAGAACATGTTAGGAATTAAATTAGGTACTCTTTTCAACCACAGTCTGAGTACTAGTTTTGTCCCTATTGAATGGAAAACAGCAGCCGTCATCCCCTTCATAATACAGCAACAGACCCTGGTAACTACAGACACATAAGCTTAAAAAGCCTTATTTGTGAGGCCATGGGAAGAATTATCATGGATCTTATAAATAACTATATAAGTGATCTTCAAACCCTTAATCCAACACAGTTTGGTTTTGTCAAAGGCAGGTCATTCCTGTTAAACCTGGTGGACTTCTTCAAAAATGTCACCAGAGCCACATACAAAGGCAAATCTGTGCATACAGCATACCTTGACTTAGCCAAGGCCTTTGACACAATCCCAAATTTGGGTATCACTGACAAACTCTCCCAGTTGAATATCAACCCTTATGTTGTCAGGTGGGTCGCTAACTGGCTCACCAACAGATCACACACAGTCAAAGTTGGGGACTTTACCTCAACCTGCAGACCTGTCACCATTGGGGTTCCACAGGGGTCACTGTTGGGCTCCCGGCTCCCCATTGTTTGGAATATACTTCTCAGACGTTCAGGCCAAAACAGAGAGGCTGTGGCTGAATAAGTTTGCTGATGACTGCAAATTAGGTGCAATAATTGAATCCCCAAACAATGTCAATATACTTCAAGAGGGACTTACACAAACCAATGATTGGTGCCAAAGCCATTGACTCAAACTCATTGCTAAAAGATGCATTATCATCCCCTTCAGTAAAAATGATATCCCTGCAGACCATCATATAAATAATAATACCCTAAGTAACAACTCATTAGAGACTTGGGAGCACAAGTTGACTGTAGCCTAAATTTTGACCACTATGTGTCTACTGTGGTAAAGAAAGCATTCTACATTGCATACCTCATTAAGAAAGGCATTGCCTTAAGAGCAAAACAGGTCATAATGTCCCTGTACTCGACCCTTATCAGGCCAATAATTGAATACAGTGCTCACTTTGGTATGTACCTTACCAGGCACCTGCAGCAACTTGAAAGACCTTGGAGATTTCTAACCAGGAAGTTTCAGGTTCTCCAGCACATGTCATACATTGCTAGACTGAAGTCACTGTCACTGTACTCAGTAACATACAGACTACTTAGAGGACACTTCTGCCTGACCTACAGAGCAATCTCAGAATCAAACATAATATTCATGCTACACATCTGCAAGTCAAATTGGACAAGGGTCAACCACTTCAAGGACCTTAACCTGGCCTGTGACATAAAAAGGGCCTGCTGGACAGACAGATAAGTCTCTCAGAGGTTGCTACTCCTCTGGTATAGGCTACCAATTCACATCAAACAGAGCTCCCCTATGATCCTGTTTAAGCGTAGCCTGGATGACTGGATGGGAAACCATAAATTCCTGCTGTGGATTTCACCTATGACCCTCCTAGATATGGGCAGTTATTGCTAACTAAGGTCTCGAGTTTTGGAAAGATCTTTTATATTTAGTTTCTCTAGTATTATATTGAGTACATACAGATAGGCTTATAAAGAGCTTCAGGTCAATAGCCCAGTAACCACCTATGAACACAAATCTCAGACAAATGGAGAATAAGAAATTTAGTGCCAGTGTACAAGAAGAAAGGGGAGATTCATAACTGTGAGCAGTACAAAGGTATTGAACTCCTGTCACATTGCATGAAAGTGCTGAAGAGATTGAATGATACATGAATACACAGAGTTGGAGAATGTAAGACTGGAGATGATCAGCTCAGATTCAAATCAGGATGCAGTACAACTAGCAAAGGAGAAGCCATTGATTAGGATGGAGTCAAACTGAGCTCTCCTAATCATGGAGAAATTATATGACAAGATTACAAAAAAAATTGGACAGTCCTGTGACAGGTCAAACTCTTGGAAACGCTTGTAAAATTAGAGCATACTAGGTACTGACACCTAATGACAAAAGTGCAAACAGTGTTTCGCCTAACAGAGAGGTTCCCAGTGAGAGTGAGTGTGCATCAGTGCTCATCTCTGAGTCCACTCTGGTCCCTACTGGTGATGAATTGCATCAACAAAGACACCAGAGTATTTTCATCATCAAAGCTGCTGTATGCAGGTCATGTGGTACTACAAGCAGACTCTGAAAAGGCACTTCAACAAATGATAGGGGACTGAAATGCAAAACTGAAGGCACACATCTGAGCACAGGCAAGACAGTGCTCCTGGCAGCAAATTGGTGAAAACAAAAAAAAAACTTAAAATTCATATAGAAGGGAAATACTGGAACAGATTAACAGTTTCAGTATGTGGGAGTTGTGGTTGATAAGTAGGTAAATCTGAATGAGGAAGTCATAACTAGATTCAGAGGTGCTACAGCCAACTGGCACAAAGTAACAAGGGTAGTATGCAACATATTAATACAAAAGAAGTTGAAAAGTAAGGTGTACAAAATAACAGTGCAACCGCATTTCTATATGGGAGAGTAACATGGGCAGTAAAGTCTACACATTGTGTAGTAAGTGAAGAAATGAGTACATAAGAGCAGAAACCAAAGTAGTGTCCATCACAGAGAAGGGTAAGGAGAATAAATTACAGTGCTTCAGACACAGGCACAAGAAAGCAGAAGATGATTTTGTAAAAAATATTTGGTGGGCACAGGAGAAAGATAGAAGAAGATGAGGATTCCCAGCAAAAAGACGGATGAATTCCATGGGAAAATGCCTAAAACAGGTGAGCAAGACTATCAAAGAAAGGAGGAGAGCATCTCTGAATACATGGAAGTGATGTCAGCTTATGTCGTAACCTGACCCTATGTAACAAAGAGAAATAGAGGGGTCAATGATAATAACAATGTTTTGGGAAAGCTACATTTGACATTGTTTTCATGAATACAAAACAGATAAGCTGAGATTTTAAGAAGGTATCAGAATGCCGGAAATTATTGCTTCAGTTTCATTCAGTGAGAAATGTTACATTAATATTAATTTTTTTTCATCTGTGCCAGATAACCAGCAAGCCAGTTCCGCCAGCCCAGTTATCCCTACCCGCAAGTCCCATTCTTGCAAATGTCTGCTGTCTCTACACTAGGAGGGTCTCCTTATTCAGATAGCACTTGTTCTGAGGAGAATCTCAACTCCCTGTGGAGGCTAACTGGGTTACGTGAATGCTGGGCAAGTTCATGTGACAAGCTAACAGAAAGGCTGTTATTATTTTATGTGTGAAGATTTTCTAAGGTGTAGATCCCTGCCTCTTCATGCTGACCTCAGACACACAGACACTGGGACAATGAGAGGGCCATGGCAAGTATGTGTTCCTATCCCCTGCCACAGAGTAGTCACAGCTTCTCATGTCACTCCACCTCCTCAGCCCAGTTTTGGCCTCCACCAAAGATCATTTGATGATGCTCAGCATACTCTCTTCTCCCCACAGGATAGGCCCACCCATCCTTCCTGCTGCTCCATCAGTTTCCTGAGTTGCTAATCAAACTTGAATGACCTGGGCAGTAGTCAAGTCTATTTATCCATTTATACCACAATGCCTCATTAGTATTAATGATATGTGTGTGAGCGTGTGTGTATGTGAGAGAAAGGAAGTGTAACAGCACTCTGAAGATTTGTACAGTTTCATTTCAATTTGACTTGATGTTTTTTATGAGTTTGCTTTTATGTGGTCAGCAAAAGAAACCTTGTGACTATATGCATGCCAGCACAAGAGAAACATATGCAAATTGTGCACTAGTATCCAAAATACTTAGCATTTGGGGCACGATTTATGGAATTATACTACACTACACTAGACTATACTTGAGCTTAGCCAAAAGATTGAGAATTCTGACAGATAACTTGGCATGATTTATGATGATGAAGAAACATGTATGTCTGTGTGATGTAAACTATCTTCATTCTGGAGGAAAACGAAAACTGAATGAGTTGTTGCTCCTCTCCATGAAAAAAATTACATATGAAACCAAAAATGCTACGTACAATGCCATATTTGGGATTTAAATGTTGAACAACCACAATGTTAACAGGTATTCTAGCAATGTGAAGCTCAGTACCTAAAGATAGGATTGCTTAGCCACATGAGTATTTATGGACATTGGATATATGCCTGAGTACTGGAAACCCTTGAACAGTATATTCATGAGTGGTAACAAGGACTCATGTATATTATTTATGAAAAGTGATGTTGATCACTATGCTTTCTGTATCACACACACACACACACACACACACACACACACACACACACACACACACACACACACGTGCATGCACATGCATGCACACTTACACACATACATGCTGTGCACAAGCTCTCACACTCATAATCAGTATTTATCTCCATTACTGTTGTCATGTGCCAGATTTGCACAATGCTTTCACATTTTTTCCCACTCTATATACTTTCAGGTATGTCATCACTGCCCAAAAGGAGTTGTAGTCTGACTGCCTTAGAATATGTCATGTATGCAGACTGCCATTCATTTAATTTGAATGTTAGTGAATTACATTACAATGTTACAGTTGAATACAACAGTTTGAATAGCAATTGCTTTGCTGAATGTAGCTGCAACATGCTGTTGCTAATATACTAGGAGACTGTGGCTTATCATATGCATTACAAACCTTTATTTTCTTCCACTGCCATACACTAATGAAGGGGTTTGGTACTGTTGCCATACTGGTTAGTGACTCCCCCCCTCTGTGGAGAGGCTCTATTTCACTGCACTGACCCTTTTGAAAACCAGAATTTACTTTTCCTAATCCTACGTATCACCTTTATTTTTTTGGCCCATCATAGCTGCCCTTCAGCTGCCATCAGTTCTTTTCCTCATTTAACAGGACTTCCAGACCCATCTTAGCCCATACATTTCAGTCTCTTACTGCAAGAAATCACAACAAAGCCAAAAATAATGAAGGGGGGAGCAAAGGCAGGACTTCCAGACCCACCTTAGCCCATACATTTCAGTCTCTTACTGCAAGACATCACAGCAAAGCCAAAAGTAATGAAGGGGGGAGCAAAGGGCCAAGATGGTCTTATAAACTTAGAAAGAACAAGTTTTCTGTTAGCATGCATTTTCTAATGGATATGAAATTCAAAACTCAAACACTTGTCATTATTTAGTAAAGTTAATCATCAATGACTTGCCAGGAAATCACAACTTTTATGAGGAATAGACCAAAGTTATGAGCAAAAACTGGACATTCTGGACAGCTGAGATTGATGAGTCTCAACCCAGCCCATGTCCATAGCTAGTGAGGAGATCAAGGACCCTGGCGCTGCATCACACTGCTGCCAGGTAATGCTTTTACTTAATTTTCCCATACCCTATATATATCCAGTAACATCTTGAGGATGGATCATGCAATATGTGTCAGAGCTGAACAACCTTTCAGCTTTGCAAGGAACTTATTTTTGAAGGATGCCTTACCCACCATCAGTTAGTACTTCACAGTTGTTTCATTAATCTCCTCCAGGGAAATCAGCCATTATATCATGTCCTGGAGATGTAGTCCTCCCTCTACGCTCTGCCTATCCTCCCTTGCCAGTGCCTTTAATGCCTGAGCTGATAATTGAACCTAGGCCACCTGGGATTTATCCCTCTTCTCTGTGACACCACCTATTCATTATATTGTTGATTTACTCAGAACAAGCTACTAGTATGCAGCATGGTCACTCACTCAAATGGAAAAGTTAATGCATGGAATGTGTGGTTACAAAAGGGGGTTCAAGCACTTTATTGAATTTTAATAGCTTGACTGTGATATGAGGTTTGATTACATCAGCTTACATTTGCCTACTGCGTGACCTTGAGCAAATCACTTAATCAGTGCTTTGGGACAATTGGGAAATTGGGCTATTATTCTTAATGTTCTCCTGCACTGCATGCCTAGTAATGTATACTGCTTAATTGGTTAGAATCATTAAGTATTTTTGTTAATCAGTGCCACTTAGAAAAAAAACCTACTGAGATTTTTGTGAATTATATTAAGTTTCCTGCTACAAAACATTCAATACAGTTTTCTTGGTGATAATATTTCTATGTTTATTTAAGCTGAACGTATTTTTGCACAGTTTAGAGACTGAACTTTTTTGAATGAGTCACAATTCTTAAATTCATCTGTTTTAAACTGAACAATTGGCAAAATCTTCACAGCTGCCATGTAATTTAGTTTATTGTGAATTAGCATTCAAATTGGTAACTAATTATTTTAAAATGTTTGCAATAGGTATAGTATCCCATTTCCACAGTACAATGTATTTAATTATTTCTTAATACTAGGAGAGATCATATCATTGCCAGTAGTAAACAACTAATTAGCAGAATGAGTAAATCAATGAAGTAAAATACAGGAAAGGCCCAAATATTTAGCATTAATTTAACTAAACAAGTGTGGTGATTTTTAGTGAATATATGGACTCATGCCTAAATCATTAGCATCTAAGTCTGCTAGCTAGCAATTTATGGGACTTTTAGTACCAGCCCAGAAATTATAATTAAAAGTAAATATTTATGCATACTCATTTTTTTTCTATTTATGACTGAATATTGGTATTTTCATGTACTATAAGCAGAACTCTTAAGGAGGCAATGGCTTAAACTGCCTGAAGCTGCACTGAAACATATGTAAGCTATTTATATATGTAGCCAAAGTATTACTCGGGATATGTTTTTGTCATTATTTTAGCCATAACATTTGCTCATATGGCCCTTTTGAGGGTACATAAAGGGAAGGAAGACTAGATGGGGTCATGGCAAGGGCAGGTTCTGGAATTGAGAAAATAAGCTTTTAGTTCATTTTTAAAGTGTGAGGTGTGGGAGACTGAACGTAAGTCAAAGGGAAGTTTGTTCCAAGCATGGGCAAGGGAGTGTTTGTAGAGTAGTTTGCCTACTGGCCTTTTTTGGGTGGTAGATATCAAGTAATTGTTGATTAGAAGTACAGAGGGTTAAGATGAAGTCATAGGAACAATCAGAAAAAGATAGTGGAAAACTAGCTTGAGAGACAAGGATGTAAAGTTTCTAAAGGTGTAGTCACCAGAAATAAAATAAAAAGAAATAAAATATGAGCAGAAGTAAGCTTATAAAAGGACACTGGCCTCAAGCTGCACAAGTAGATTTACTTGAAGCAAACCCAGTGCTCTATGGTTAAAGTAAGCTACAATAGAGAGGGGCTTTGGAGGGAAAGAGAGAGGTATTACTAGCAGCTGAAAGCAGGGCAAAAAAATAAAAAAAAAATATGTAAGAGTCTGAAGACAGTAAAACAGGGGAGGTGCACTACGACTGGCAGTTATGAGTGAGGCTCAAAAAGAATTCAGGGAAGGGTAAAGTACAGAACAGGAGAAAATACACAGAAACAGTATGAGAATAGTGGGTAACCAAAGAGAAAGGATAGGAGCTGCTAGCGTCTGCTTTTCATGGCGACTAGCAAAAAAAAAAAACAACACTGTCAATTCTTGTTGTGCTTATAAAGTTTAGCATTAATTAAAATATTAGCTTATGTAATAGTTATTTACTGGGACACAAACTTCAGTGGTATTATTTTAAGCTTAAAATGGTGGCTTCCGGACCAATGGTTAGAATTGCAGGGTATCTGTTAAGGTCCTCAAACCTGTGTTGCCTGTACTATGGCCAGGAGAAAACCACAGGGAAAAATCCACTAGGGCTATAAAATCAGAGAGGAGGGGAATTAGTTCTGAGCAATTATTTCAGGAAAAGAGTGAGAGACAAAAGTACCATGGGTAGAGAGAAAAAAAGTAATACAGGTAGGCAGAGGCAGTATACCTAGCATTAATTTCCATTGTATGAGTGTCTTACACACATAGCTAGCTAAGAACACAGCAGTGTCAGGGGTGCCAGGGGTGAATTTCAAACCTCTATCTAACAATCTTTTCGGACCATTATGGTTACGCATTTACCACATGCACCACTGACCTTACATGTTTTAGGGTTGGCAACAGGTACTTCTAAGGTGGATGCTATCTGCAGGACTGCTAAATTCAGGCACTAAGATGTGTACTGGGTGTAAATGGGGCCAAAATCTTTGAGGTACGGACATACATGTGTAGACATATGTACACACACAAACACTATCCAGGGATGAAATTCAAACCCATACCTATGTAGTTATTGCTATTATGTTGTTCCACATTTATTCCACGTGCCATGGAGCTTACATGTTAGAAAGTTGTGCCAAGGTACCTTTGAAGGTGAGTGACATCAGCAGCAGTGCCAAAGAAGTAGTAAGGGAAGTGTTCTAAGTGTAAATGCCCACAAATCAGCTCTCTATAAAGATACACACACTCTCTCACACAAACGCTTACATTTACACAGTTGCTAGGATCAGAACTCCTACCTAACTAGTTTGCTACACTATAGTATTACACAGTTATTGAATGCGCCATAGAGCTTATATGTTGGAAAACTGTCCAAAGGTATCTTTGAAGGTGAGTCTCATCAGCAGCAGTGCTAAAGGAGGGGTAAGGGAAGTGTTGTAAGCGTGAATGACCACAAAATCAGGTCTCTGTAAGCATACACACACTCTTTCACACAAACACTCACATTTACACAGTGCCAGAATCAGAATTGGAACTCCTATCTAAGTAGTTTGCTACACTATAGTATTACACAGTTATTGCAAGCACCATTGACCTTATATGCTGCTGAGCTGTCCAAAGGTATCTTTGAATGTGAGTGACATCAGCAGTGGTGCCGAAGCAGGGGTACAGGAGATTTAGTGAGTGTGAATGGCCTCAACCACATTCGTCTAGAAACACACACCCAGACTCACACACAACTTTACATTTGACAGGACTGAGATTACAACTGCTATATGAATATCTGTTTGTACTGTAGTGTTATGCAGTTATCACAAGTACCACTGACACTATAGGGCTGAGGCCTAACCAAAGGTATTTCTGCAGTGAATGACATCAGCACATCATGTGATATAGGCCAATGGGATGTGTAGTGGGTGGGACAGGCCTCACAATGGGATTCTCTCTGTCGCTGTCTGTCTTTCTCTTCCCCACTTCTGTGTGTGTGTGTATGTTTGACATCTTATATTATGTTTGCCTTACATATGTGTGTGTATTCCTATCCAGTGTGTGTGTGTGAATTATCAATGGTGTACAATTTGGTGTGTGTGTGCACAGGCATAACCATAATTGTAGTCCACTGTGTTGTGAGACATGGGCTTCATTTCTCTAAATGTAGGAGCATGCCCAGTATGACCTTCTATATTCAGTGTGTGCATCCATTCCAGGGAGGGTTGGACTCCAGTTCAGGGTTTTGTGTGCTACAGCTACACCTAGCAAACTGTTTCTGCTGGATATCTATAGATGGTTGCCAATATGGAGATACAATGAGCTTAACATACAGGGGATACTGTAACTATTGCTGTATGTGCTGCTTGTGTGACATGCTTGGTTGTAGCTTGGTTGTAGATATTCTGACATATGTACTGTTTTACACTGTGATGTGTCATGTCATCGACTACTGACAGTTATCATTCTTTGCTCACAGTAATTTACCAGGAAATACAAGATGAATGAAGCTGAGACCAATATTCTGAGGCATATAGTCTACACATTCTGGCACACACCTGCCATTGTGGAGGGGTAGCTACAGACAATAGACTGCTGGTTCTGTGTAAATGGTGCAGCACCTTGTTAGTATGCTGGCTGGGGATCCCCTCCTTGTGCTTTTCTCAACTTCACAGAATGGCCATATCCTGCTGGGGCCGTACCTCTCAGCTGTACAGATACACCCAGGTTATCCAGAGGCAGGAATCATATCTGGTCAGTTTACCTTCACATTGAGGTTTACAAGTGGTTTTGTGGCTATTCATTCATGGGTTTGCAGTCGTAAGTAGTATGGGCAGACATTAGTGTTTCAGACTTCACACACTCCATGACATCCATGCTTCTACACCCCCCCCCCCCATTATTCTCTCCTCCACCTAACATTATGTAAGCAATATCTCAGAGGCATCCCTATAGTTGGGCTATTATCCCAGTAGTATTTATGGCCTGATCCACAGACCTTGCAGTAGGACATGGGGAGGCATGCTACTGGCATTTGTCAACATGGCCTTGCATTTGTTTTCTGTTTAGTGTTAGGTTGTTATTTGGGACCCCCTGACATTCCATACACTGGCACTATGGGTGAGGCATGGGCCTTTGCCAGAGGACTGTAGGCCATTTGAGAGTGCTGCAGGCCATCTGTTACTGCATTCTACATGAGATTGTGTGGGGGGTGTACACCTGCAGACTTTAACATTTGAAATGACTGTACTGGTATTTTGGTTACTCTGTTGGCTTCCATTTCATATTGTATTGTGATCTGTCATGCAGACAGGAGGCATATCAGCAGACTACAGATGTTAGATCTTAATAGCATATATTTCAGTTTTATACTTCTTACCCTTCAGAACTGGACTGCAACTGCAAGACCTGTTGTAGTATGTCTGTGTAGGTCTGGTGGGGGGCTGTTCACCATTGCCATCATTTGGGAGCCTTAGCCCAGCCTTTCTTCATGGTTATCTACACCTGTCCTGCTGGGTGAGGTTGGTGGTGGATATGTGACCCTCATTGACATCCATGTGTGTGACCTATTGACACCCATGGTTCTTTGGGCCATCATATGTACTGTGGTGGGGGTTGTCACCTTGTGTAGTGCTGCCTAGTATGTTGACACCAGTATTTGTTATGAATTTCCTGCTGTCCCATATAGCTGTCTGCTGCTATCCTATTCAGCCACCCAATTTCCTTGTATGCTTGCATCCATATCATACATACAAGTATGAGAACATACTACTCCATTCAGTAATTGATAGGAAGAGTAACTTACGTTGTTGCCTGGCCAGTATTGAGGACAGTGCTGGTGGGGTGACTATGTTGGCTGCACACAGTACACTCCCTGTACATGGTAAAGCTCAGGTAGTGTCATGTTTGGCATCCCTTTTACTGTCTGTGCGATTCGGAGAGAGGTCTCAGTCCCTGGGTCCCTACAGTGTCAATGTGTGTGCTATGCATTGCATGTTTGCCAAGGCCTGAGTATACTGTGCATGCCTCCTTCTGCCTACAGGGGCAGGCTCAGAATGCTCCATCTTTGAGTCCCTCTGTGCCTGTGCTGGCCTTGGCAATGGTGGGGGGCTGTGTGGCCCTGCCCTGTGCTGTTCCTGCTGCAGTTGTTTCCACAGGATCATATTGTGTAGCATGGCACATACTATGAACATTTGTGTACATGTAGCTGGAGAGTACTGCAAGGCTCCACCGGATATGTCAAGGCAATGGAACCATGACTTGAGGATCCCAAACACAAGATCTACAATGATCCGGGTTTGTGTGTGTGCCTCATTATGATGTTCTTGTTCGGGTGTGTGTGCATTTCTTATGGGTGTTATCAGCCAATGCTACAGTGCATAGCCAGCATCCCCCACTAGATAGCCATATGGGATGTCCCCCCTGGCAAATGCCTGCTACAGCTCTGAGCAATGCCAGATATGAGAGTCATGATAGCTTCCAGGGCTACCAGTACACACATTCATGATAATGCCCTGGGCATCACACATGACCTGGTAGATGATGGAGGGAAAGCACTTGTGGTTTATGTAGACCTTGCCCCACTCACCGGGTGGTGCTTTGATGTGGATGTGCATGCAGTCTATAGCATCAACTATTTTAGGGTATTCTGCTATATGGTGGAAGAGATGCATATGTGTGTTCAGTGCCTCACAGGCAGTGGGGACATATATGATATGCGCTCATTGGCATGTTGTGTCATGGCATCTGGGAACTGGTGGAGTACCCTGGATGCTGATGCCTGTGAGACCCCCATGATATTTCCAGTTGGTCTTTGGAAGGTACCTCTGGCTAGTATTCTTAAGCCTAGACATACCTTGGTATCCACTGGGATGGGTTCCCCTCTATTAGTTCTATGGGTAAGGCATGGCTGGCTCAGCTCAATGATTTGCTGTAAAATGTCCCTGTCCACCGTATAATACTCTACTATCTCCAGTTCATGTAGGCCCTGGTAGGTTACCCTGTGTCTGTACACTCTTCTCCTCCTCCTCACTGTGGGTCGGTTGTCAGCATTCTCCTCCTCACCACCCTCAGTCTCTAGCACATATTGATGGAGTAAAGCAGCAGGAGCCTCTAACATATTTAGTTATTTTTGCAAGTTAAAAATACCCTGTCTGTGTACACTGGTGGTGTAGAGTTTGTGGGGAAAAAACAGTCTGTAGGGTGTTTGCATAGTTTATATTAGTGTGCTGGGCTGCTGTATGTGTAATTGGCTGATTCTGATACATTCCACCTGCCAGCTATGCTAGTTCTCCTTGATTGCCTTCCTACTGCTGTTTCCCTTTCCCACTCTCTCCCTATTTAAGCCCCAAGGTGCGCCGAGCATACCCCGTGTTCAAATGTAGAGTTCTGCTATTTCTTCTGTTTTTTTTTTTTTAGGCCTGCTGCATGCCGTGCACACCTGTTTAGCTAATGTAAACTCTTTTAAGCAGAAATGGCCCTCACTAGATGCAAGCATGCTCTGCATTTCATGGAATAAGGCATTACAGCCTCAGACACACACCCTTCCTTAGCTGTGCTTAGCTAAGGGAAAATACAGGCCACAGAGCTCCAATGCACTTACAGCAAGTATGACATACCCCCTTATGAAGCTATTCAGCTCTTATACTTCCACTGTTGTATTGCTGCACCTACATGGTTAGATGCAAGCTGACACTTTGAGGAAATCTTGAATTCAGTATAACTCCCCTCATTTGCATACCCCAGTGTGTACATCCTAAGTTATTGCACTTAGAGGGACCCTTTCCCCTTGACAAACAGTGTTCCCTGCATTGTTTACATTCTGCATGCCATTGACTATAATGGCAAAATGAAGAATTATCTTAAAATTGACTTTTCTCTCTCTCTCTTTTTTTTTGATTTTCGGCACAATCCCATTTGCACACTGCTGCCCTAAGCTTAAACGGCTGTGATTGGCAAAAAAAAAGTTTAATTTAAAAAAAAAAACATTTATTAATGCCAATGGCCTTATATTTGGCTCTTGGCATGTGTGTTTGACTGTAATACATGCTTTCCACGAGCTGTCCTCCCTCCATTTGCTCAGATGCAGAAATGTATTCAGTAACTAACTGAATATATTTCTGCTCTGAAACTGTTCCTGCATGGAGTTCGGCCAGCTTCATGGGTAACAAAATCACATAATTTACATGTTTTTTAGCAGCAAATGAGATGATTTGCATCCCACATGGCTTTCTCTGCAGGAACAGTGTAGGGCCGCTTGTGCACATGAAAGCAGCACTTTCCTAGATTGCTCGGTGGCCATTTTCCATGCAGGAGCTCCTACACTGTTCCTGCATGGAAAATGGTCGTTCCTGAATCCCGGGGATATTCTTAATGCAAGTCAAACTCATACTTTTGAATTTGCTATTTTGCAAGTTATTCATGCACCGCTTAGAGGGGACGACATAAAATTACACACAGTGAGGATAGAACCGCAATGGAGTTTTAGATTTAAGGCAGATATACCCCCTGGCTTGAATGACATGATTGCCATTAAGCCTTATTTGAAGTACTAGCATACTCAAATACACTGAACTTTTTTTATTTGTCTTTACCCTATGTTTTAAAAAATTATAAAATCAAAACTTTTACAAGTACCAAGTACCTTCATTATTTTTTTTACATTTCTTACTGTTATTGTCACTTACATTTTTATACATACAATTTTACGTGTATTTTGCGTATTTTTATCTTACCATATGACTACAGTTTTAACATATGGCTAGATCATGTGACTACACCTTGATTATATAAGCTAAGCACAATGTGTTGGTCAATTTCTGTGCCAGATGTAGTGTCTTCTGCACTTGCAATGTTTTTAAGTATGTTGTGGATTTTAAACTTGTGGAATAAGCACGTCTAACTACATTATGGATTTTAAACTCTTGGAATAAACAACTATTACTTTAAAAAAAAAAAGCAACTGTTCTAGTAAGTTTGGAGTTTGATTTTTTTGAATTAACTACTGTTTATACCTGCGCAGGGTTCCGGTTACTTTTTTGTTTAGCTAGTTTTCTAAAAAATAAGAAGTCTAAAACTCAAATGTATGTCACCATTTTGTGACTTCAAGCCTGTACAATTTGCCAAAAAGCCACAAGTTGTATGAGGAATAATGCAATAAATTGTAAGCAAAAATCTGGACAGTTGAGAGGTATTGTCCCTCTTTATTTTAGGCTATATCCAGATTTCTTGAGCTAAGAGGTTGAGAGGTATGCAAACCTGTTTACTTCTGCTTCCACTGGTTAATCGCTCTTACTGTCTGACACTTCCACTTTCATACATGCAGACAGAAACTTAAGCATACAAATACTTTTCTTTCTTTTTTTAAACATTTATTTTAATCTTGCACTTGCTAAACATCAAAAATGGTGCTTAACTAATGTAAAATAATGGCTCAATTAATCTCACTCTCACTTTCACACGCACACACACACACACACACACACACACACACACACACACACACACACACACACACACAGATATGTGACAAACACAGACTCACACTTCTGTCTTTTAACATTCATTGTTTATTTAAATTTTATGCTCATTAAACAGCAAAAACACCTCTTAGCAAGCATAAAATAATACAGTCCATTAGCTTCCTTACTGTCCAAACTTCATGGCACCTTAATATGCTACCATGGCTGACTCGATTTTCAGGGAGTATTACCTGTACATAAACACCCTAGTGGAGAACGTTTGTTCTCCAGTTAGGGTGCTGATGTATGGGTCACCCATTCTCTAAAAATGAATAACATATTTTTGAGAAGGAAAACAATCAGTAATAATTGCTTAATTGTATCACTAAAGATGCAACAAATACTGGAGAAAGACTGGAATTGTTTACAGAGCTTGTTGTAAAATACTGACCAGTGTGACTTATCTAAATTATGGTTGACAGCCATATGAGAATGTAAAGCAGGCCCCTTGAAAGAAATTATTAGAGTGAGACATTCAATTCAGATCTTGGATTAAGTTATAAATGTATATGTTTTTCAGTCTTTCATCCTGAGATATCAATTCCTTTATGGTGGTGGTGGGTTACTTTTTTAAATCAGCCATCTTCAACAGAAAATACAATGTCAGTTGAATAGAAAAACTAACCTTGGGATTCAGAAACTGTGCATCCACAATTCTGATTAAGCCCACGTGTGTTTAATGTCACTGTACAAATAAGCCTGAATGTTCATTAACAATTAATGCATCTAGGCAGGTGTCTGCAACCAACATGCCATGAAATATTCTGTTGTTAGCCACAGTATGGACTATGGGAAAAGAGGGCAAAAGTATGGTGGAGCCTGAGGGAAGTTCAAGCAACAGTGGTGCTCACCCGTCATGCACATGGCTTGTAGCTCTGTGTGATGCCATGTGCACAGTGGAAACAAGAAAAAGAAGTTATGTGGCAGCCTTAAGTGGTCATGAAGCTTCTGTGCTGCTATATTTTTATATTTTTATAATGAAGAGAGAGCCATCAGATACACAGAGACAGTGGTATTGCTTGGAGGGTGGAATTGAGTTTGGCAGCTCTATAACAACTAGCTGTAATTTTACTGTTGGTGATGCAGTAGCTACTGGTGGTAGTCTAATGCCATTATCGAAATCCATAGTTGGCATAACAATAGTCTGCAAAGAGAAGTGCTTAATACCTATTCTCATCTTTGCCATCTGCCCCACAGTGATTCTCAGCTCATTTGCAATTCTCATGCTAGAAAAGGGCTGACATAAGTAGTGTGCAATAGCTGTTGTAGATAATAGCTGGAGTTGTGAAATGTGGCACCCTAGCTCCTTGCTATAGGGTGAGTAGTATCCGTGGTCATTGGTTATACATGACCTGCCACACACACACAATAGGAAAATGAAAGAAAAGAAAAGTGACCTGGAAGCATTACATCACTATGAGTGAGGTGTGCTTATCTTTTTTTGACTAAATTACAGGGTGGAAATGGAAGTACAGGAAGGAGATGAAAGTGTGAAGCAAGCAGAGGTTAGAACATAAGGTGAACAACTAAGGATTGAGCAGGATGAAGGTGAGGAAGGTGAGGATAATCTATTTTTTTTCTTTGCTGGACAATTGCCCATTTTTTATGCATAAAGAGAAGATAAGTTAGAGATGGAAGTAAGAGGAAGGTAAAAGGGTTAGAGTAGGAAGCAGGGAAGACCAACAAGACTGATCACTTACTTGAAAATTCAATGAGGAAGGAAAAATACAATGTTGAAGGAGACAACAGACAAATGATGGAAGTTAATGGTGAGCAGGAAGTTAGGAACTGTTCAACCAACAGGGATGTACATTGTCTCAAGAAGGAGGGTAACACCAAGACTGAGGATAGGATGGGGTTCCACGTTGAGTCTCTCCAAGCAGTGATCCAGTGGGAGATTATTCACAACACTGAGTAGCATCACCACCAGGTCTCAGATGGTATAACCAGTGATGGACATAGTTGGAAATCAGTGAGTTGCTGGAGGTTATCCATATATCCAATTTGGTATGTAACCTCCTATCAGTTATCTCCTTAACAATGTTTGCCCTTTGCTGATGGGTGACAAAGGGATCACCTCCACTGGCACTGTTACTGCAGGGTGCAAAATTCTCAGCATCTTGTACAAGGCTACTTGTAGTTGGTAGTGCAGGTAGGCAGAAGTTGGGAAAGTAACTGATAGAATGGAACACAGATGTTGTCAATGTTTCACATGGAAGTGGTGGTGGGATGGCTGCTGCCATCTGTGAAGTGAAGAAAGGGTTTTCATGAGGGATGGATGCAAGTCTTGATGCTTTTGTATATAATTGTAAAACAAATGGAGAGGAACAAAGTAAACAAAATAGATGCATGTAAAACAAATGATAGTAGCAAAGAGGTTGTGGGAGACAAATACAATGAAAACAAAATGCTGAAATGTACTTAGAGTATGATTAAATTACACATAATACACTTAAATGATCAACAACACATTTTTCAGTTTAACAAGGGTGATTGCACAGACATGTGCAAGTGGAGCCTTCATCATCTACATTCTGAAAGCCAAAAGATTAACATGATGAGCTACTTCCATAAACTGACAGGACAATTCAGCCCAAGACACAGTAATGGGATGTCTGAGAACCACGTAGCTACTCTGACATACATTCTCCCCACATGTACTATAAGTGAATGAAACAAATTCACTGACAGAGTGCCTGCCTGAAACATAAAGAAGCACCTACCCAAAAAAAAAAATGTTGTTCATGCATTTTTCCAATACATATTATGGCAGTTATTTTAATGATACAGGCACCACAACTTAAATATTATCAAAAAACTCATAGGATGGTGGTGATTAAACCCACAAGCATCACCACGACATGGAATTACAACCTTATTGTCCTGTGCCACCTGTCCAAGCATATGACAGTATAAATGCACACAGGCACCAATAAAATTTGACAGTCATACTGCTACCTTTGAACTATGGAGGTTATCATAGAATGACTTATGAAAGGTATACTGTATGAAACTGAATATATATTGTAGATCAGTATGTGTGTACAACTTTAAGAAGCTTTCTAGGGGCTTGCACAAGTGTATAAATACTGAGCATGTGCAAGCCTGACTGCCATTTTGTAGTAAGCTGTTGAGATGTAAGCATGTATGTCTGTGTAATCTGTCTGTTAATTAGTTTGTTGATATTTTATAAAGCATCTATGCATCCTGTTGTGTTTCTGTATAATAAAGCATATAAATGAACTACCCTACCTGTTCGTCATCTATAGCAGAGAGGGACAAGGGATATGGTGCCAGAAGTGGCATGTGTAAGAAGGATATGAGTTCAGAAGGGAATCCAGATTCTTCAGTTCGAGACTGAGAAGCACTCAATTAACACTGGAGGAATATATAGGAATGAATCATCCCTACTGCATGCAGTACAGTTACTTCACAAAATACAACCATTACAGAGCATATTTTGCAGGTACAGTATTTCAAAGGGTTCATTATTCATTTGAATGTTATTACACGTACTAGCTGTGTGCATGTTTGTATTTAATTACAAGGGAAATATTTTTCAGTGTGTTTGGACATAATTTGTTGACATGGCAGACAGATTTTGGAAACCATCTCCACTGGTGTTTGACAATAACATTGCAGAAAACTGGAGAGTGTTTGAAAAAAAGTACAATATTTTCATTCAGGCTGCATTTTCTGATAAAGATGACTATACAAAGAATTTATTTTGCTTAATTTAGCTGGTTCAGAGGTCATAGAAAGGGAGCATTTATTTGTGTATGCACCTGCTGTCTTTGCAGGAGAGGGTGAAAACTGTCATATAGTTGTACCGGCTGAGTCAAAGGAGGACGCTGAGTGCTTAAAATGTAAATTTAAAGAAATGTGTAACTCCCAAATGAATGTTACAATAGAAAAACACTTATTTTATACAAGGGATCAAAAGACTGGTGGAATTTTTGCAGCATATATAATTGATTTGAGAAAGTAAGATAAAATGTGCAGATATGGTGACTTAAGAATGAGTTGATAAAAGACAGACGTGTGTGTGGTATTAAAGATGATGCTGTGAGAAAGATTTTGCTTTGTAACAGTGATTGAACTTTGAATAAGGCCACTGAGATTTGTCAGATATATGAGCTTATAGAAAAGCGCACAAATATGCTTACAAATGAGAGATGCAGTCTTCAAGTAACTTCTAAAGCCCATGTTGATAGTATGCAGCACGTGGTTAACAGAAACAGGCCCAAGTACATGGCTGCAACTGTAAACCCTACAACACTCACAAAGAAACCCTATAGTAGCTTTCTAGCAAGTTCCAAGGTATTATTTCTGGAAACTGCATAGTCTCAGTGAAACATATGCGTGAGTCAGCAAACTCAAAGAATGTACCTCCACTCAGTTTCATAGCCAACTGTCATAATTGTGGAGGAAGTCATGAGCCTAAAAGGGAAAAATGTTTAGCTTTTGGTCAGCAATGTCACAAGTGCAATAAGTGGAATCATTTCAAAAGGTTTTGTAAATGAAAAAGCACACATTATTTTATTAAAAGGGAACATTCAAAGAGACAAGTTGATCAGTTAGAAGGCTGTGACGTAGGGTCACATACTTTTTATGTTAATGGTGTGTCAGTGCTTCATGAAACAGTTAATGCAGTAGATTTATGGGCAAAGAATGAAGTATTTTGTACTGTTCGGATAAAGAGAAAACCCACAGAGCTCAAAGCTGACACAGGTTCAATGTGCAATGTTATGTCTGCAGAAACATTTGCTAGAATATGTAGTGGTGAGAAGCTTGATTTGGCAAAGTGTGCAAAGCTTGTTGTTTATTGTGGTGAAGAGATTCACATGGAAGGCTCAGCAGTTCATTCATGTTGCTCTGCTGGGAGAAGCTACAACTTATTAATTTATGTGGTCAAAGGGCACGTCTAGTCATTATTAGGGGTCAGAAACAGTTTGAAAATGGGACTGCATTTATTTACTATGGAAGTCCATCATGTTAGTTTAAAAGACTACTGCTCAAATTTCACCCAGTTTATTTTCTCTACCTATGCTTCTCTTTATATTTAATACTGCTATGTCAGTTGTGGAATCCTTCAAGTTTTTGGGATCTATAATCTCCCAGGACTTGAAGTGGGAGACCAGTGTAGGATCCATCATAACAAAGGCACAACAGTGAATGTACTTTCTGCGATAGCCCAGAAAGTTCAACCTCCCACAGGAACTGTTGATTCAGTTCTATACAGCAGTCATTAAGTCTGTTCTCACTTCATCCATAACAGTGTGGTTTGGATCTCTGTCTAACCATAACAAAAATAGATTACATTAAATAGTCAGGTCTGCCAAAAATATCATTGATGCTAGTTTGCCCTTCTTACATGACCTGTACTATTCCAGAGTTATGAAAAGGGCAGGGAAAATCATCACTAGCCCTTCACATCCAGGCCACCATCTTTTTGAACTATTACCATCAGCTCGGCATTATAGAATAATGCTAATCAAAACAAGAAAATATAAAAACAATTTTCTTCCACAGACCATCAAGTTCAAAATGGTAAACTCAACCTATTAGGTTATTATTTCGCCCAAGCCTCCTAGGATTCTGCAGTCTTGTTTATACTTATAGGTTCATAGATTAGTACTAAGCTAACTGTCCTTGCGAGCCATTTTAAGCCTAGCCAATTAACCCTTGTGAGACTCAAACCTGCACCTTCTGTTTGTAAGGCAGACACCTTAAGCATTAGGCCACCCTCTTTCAGAGTTTATTTCAGTATTTCTTGCACTGAGTTGCACTTTTCACCTTATATGTATATGTATATTTACTTTTTTGTCTTGTTCTTAATAGTTGCATGTATGTCATTTGTCTTGTTCTTAATAGTTGTATGTATGCCATTTATGTAATTCATACTTGGAGAGTCACTGAAACCAGAGTCATATTCGTTGTATGCATGTATACTTGGCCAATAAATGTGATTCTGATTCTCATTCTGATTTAATGCTAATCTTTTTGAAGACAAACTAGCAAGTTTCCAGTTAGACCCAGATGTCAGTCCAGTTGTCAGACCACCTTGAAAAGTTCCGGTAGCAATGCAGAACAGAGTAAAAACCAAGTTAGACAAAATGGTGCAGCAAGGTGTAATTTGTCCAGTTGAAGAACCAACTGAATGGGTATTTTCCATGGTGGTAGCTCGTACAAAAAGCTCAGATGATATCAGAATATGTATTGATCTACGAGATTTGAACATGGCAATGAAAATACCTCATCATCCAATGTGGACAGTTAAAGAAGTTGCAACTCTGATGCAAAATGCCACTGTTTCTTCTGTCTTAGAGGCAAAGAGTTCATTTCAGCAAATTTTGCTTGAGAATGCCATTTGGGATAAATTCTGCCAGTGAAGTCTTTCAATGTGCAATGGAGCAAATGTTTTTCTGTATACCCATGTGCTATTATAGTAGATGATATTCTAGTAGAAGGTATTGATGAAGCTAAGCATGGCAGAATCTCGAGAAAGTTCTGGAAATAGCTTGTCAAGTGAATTTTAGCTGAATACTCCAAAGTGCAAGGTCAGGTTACAAGACGTGAGTTATGTTGATCATTTGTTTACCATTTCAGGTTTGCAACCAGACCCTTCCAAGCAAACAGCTATTCATTAGATGCCAGCTCCAGATAATGTTTGAGCCCTTCAACACTTTCTTTGCATGGTTAACTACTTAGGCAAGTTCATTCCAGACTTAAGCCAACTAAAAGCACACTTAGAGAGCTAACACATAAAGATGTATCCTGGACATGGTTGGAACAACACCAAAGAGCATTTGATGTCCTGAAACAGAGAATTGTCAGTCCACCAACCCTCAGATACTATGATGTTCACAAGCCAGTTACACTTTCCTGTGATGCTTCAAAATTTGGTCTTGGTGCAGTCATTCTTCAAGATGGTCACCTGTAGCCTATCCTAATCTCTAACCCAAAATAAAATGCAGTATGCTCAGATAGAGAAAGAACTCTTAGCAATTCTGTTTGCATGTTCAAAGTTTCATGATTATATTTATGGTAGACCTATCCAGATTGAAACAGACCACCAACCTCTAGTTACTATTTTGAGAAAGCCTATTCATACAGCTCCAGCCAGATTGCAACATATGATGTTGAGATCGCAGAAGTACAATTTCAATCTTGTCTACACGAAAGGCAAACTTCTTTATCTTGCTGATACATTATCCAGATCACCCACAAATACCACTGAAGAGCATGAGAATGAGAAACGTCATTTTGCAGTCGTGGAAGTGAGTAAATTTTTTTCCACACGTCTTGATGATCTTAGAGGTCATACAGCCTTAGATCCTGTTTTATATAAGGTCAACCACTTTATCAATCGAGGATGGCCATCAAAGCAATCAATCTAGTTTACCTCAAGAAGTGCAACCTTTTTTTTCCATACAGAGATGAGATTTTTGTCTGATAATGGTATTATTATGAAAGGTCCGAAAGTCATTGAAAAAAAGGGGGGGGGTGAGAGGACTAGTGTTTTGGCCTTCTATGTCACAAGACATTGAGAGAATACTTTCATCTTGTTCCATATGTAATAGTACAAAGCCACATCAAAAGAAGGAACCACTTCAGCTAAACCAGATTGCTGAAGTACCTTGGTCAACAGTAGCCAATGATATTTTTGAATGGAATGGTCAACATTACTTGGTGTTAGTAGACTCTTACTCCAATTCATTTGAGATTGGCCTACTTCCTAATCTAGCATTCAGTACTGTCATTATTAAGATGAGGTGTCATTTTGCAGTCCATGATAGTAGCACAAAGTTATTTCTGACAATGGCACTCAGTTTACTAGCCAGCAATTCAAAAGATTCACCAAACAGTGGGACTTTACTCATGTCACAAGAAGTCCTGAGTGCCCAGTGCTGTCAAATGGTTTGCCAGAATGTGCAGTTCAAAGTGCAAAACAGTTACTTGGAAGTTGAAACGAGACAATAGTAATGTTTTCCTGAATCTCTTGAATCTCAGAAATGATCCTTGTGATAAGCATCTTGATTCACCTGCCCAGAGACTTCCGTCAAGACAAACTGGAAGTACCATACCAATCAGCAGTGGTTTGTTGGTTCCAAGTGGTAAGAATAACAGATTTGTGAAAGCCCATCTGTTAAAGAAACACCTAGCCCAGAAGTCTTATTACGATATGTTCAGCAAACCACTCAGTCCATTACGTGAAGGAGAGACAGTGAAAATGCAAACATGTAAAGTTTATGATCGGATTGGAGTCACAAAGAGTATTTGCTCAGAGCCAAGATCGTACATTGTGGAATCACAAGAAGCAGAGGTGGAATCTGAAACATTCAATGCCGGTGTCCAAGCCTGTACCACAGCGCCTAGCTTGTGAGAAAGACTCTTTATCTCAGAGTGAGTTGTCCAGCTTTCCAATCCCTGAGGACATTCCAGTAAATATCCCTGTTCCTGAGATGAATCCCGAAGTTCCTGATACAAGTTGTTCACCGAAGAGAGTCCCTGTTGCTAAACCCAATTCTGAATATTATGTTACTACATCAGGTCGTATTTCCAGACCATGTTGCAGATATACGGCAACTTGAAAATGAACATTGTGTTTGTTTATAATGTCTTTATATTATTGCATATCTTATTCCAATGTCATTTCATTGAAAACAATCTATCTAAGAGAGAATGTAGATCAGTGTGTGTGTACAACTTTAAGAAGCTTTCTAGGGGCTTGCACAAGTGTATAATTACTGAACACATGTGAGCCTGACTGCCATTTTGTTGTAAACTGTTGAGATATAAGTATGTATGTCTGTGTTGTCTGTTAATCAGGTCATTTATATTTTGCAAAGCTGCTATTCATCCTGATGTGTTTCTATGTAATAAAGCATATAAACGAACTACCCCGTCTGTTCATCATTTATAGTAGAGAGGGACAAGTGACATATATACTACTTTTAATATTAAAAGCTGTATATTCTGAATCAAATATACTCATCCCTGTGCTCTCTTAGATTCACTTATCTCCTCCTCTGCAGCTGTCTATTCACTGAAATCTCTTCAATGAATAGACATGAAGAAAAAACAGCACTGAGCAATATCTGTGGATTGTACTCAATGACTGCTTATGTGTGTAGCTAAATTAAATTCTACTTCCAGTACATAGGTTGTGACCTCTGTTTAACTTCATCATCTCATCAGCCCAAGAGGTCAGGATAATAGGTTCATAGGTGAGTACTAGGCTAATGACAATTGGGGCCTTTTGAAGCCTATCAATGCATCCCAAATCTCTGACAAGTTCTGGTACCCTTTATAAGTGTAAGCACGGGCTTGGGAGGTGAAGCATTTACAATCTAGAGCCTGGAAGATGAACCATGTACAGGCTGTCTGTGCCCATTAGAGACACAGGTGTCAAGCCAGGGATGAACTTCCTTTTAACTATCTAGGCATAGTTTGGCATAACTCTCCCCTCTACAGCCTGTAGGAGACAGAATACAAGAATAGTTCTTTCAGGCAGTCTGCATAAGACATGTTATTTATTTATGCCCTGTATTCTTTTAGTGAGGAACCTCTGTGTTCATAACAAGTGTTGAATATGCCAGATTAGGTACATAGCAAATGGGGCATCGTACTCAATGATAAGTCTGATGAATACAATGGAAAAAAATAACCTCCTTGGACGTTGATGCCATTCCTTTGTTTATATTGTGCCCCCATCACTTTTTTCATGACATCACTTTTTTTCTATGCAAGGGAAGCCAGTAGCTTGAGTTTCTTGTTAAATTATTCCAGGCTTCAGTCTTATATAATGTTCCACAGCACAATGCTGGATGTTGGGGTAAAGCTAGAGTGTCTGACAAAACAATCTGCTGGAGATGCCCCAAGTATGTTGACCTCTTTTTTTGCAAGAATACCCATAGGACCTCTGCACCCTTTAGTCACTATACAAATTATTAAAGCTGTCTTATTTACACTATACAGAAACATCAGTTATTCCTCCTCAATGGTCATCTGCACAAGGTATGCAATTAAAATATTTCATTTTTAATGCTAATATTTCTACACCTCAGTTTCATGCATACTTCTGGTGTTGGTCATACATACACAGGATATTGTGCTTTGAGGTATTCACTTTATTCAACACCAGTACTGCAGAACTGACCCTGCTAATGCTGGAGGATATGAAACCTCTAATAAGGATGGCATGAATGGGTAGGCACAGTCAGGGTGAACAGACTGCTTTGGGCACAGGGAATGTGACCATTGCATCCCCTACACAGATAATGGACACAGGTGTTATGCCTGCAGATATCTATGATACACACACAGTGTCACCATTAATGTCTCCTTCCTGCATGATCAGTCATAAGTGTGGTACGCCTAGTAGACATATGTCAGAATCTTCCACTAGCACCAATAGGCAGAGAGGCACATGCACGGGGGGGGGGTGGTGGTAATGATAATGGCTGGAGACATACTAACCACTCTCTCACTGAGGCTGGTGTGTCAGAAGCTGTAGTCCAGCTGGACTAGCATGGAGACAAAGGCTCATACTACTACAGCAGTTAGGGTTGATGCAGACTGTGCAAGATGACCTACAGGAGTGCATGACCCGTGTGTGTGTGTGTGTGTGTGTGTGTGTGTGTGTGTGTGTGTGTGTGTGTGTGTGTGTGTGTGTGTGTGTGTGTGTGATTATTTTGATAGACTCAGTTACATACTGAACACACTATGTCCTGCTTAGTTTCACCTGCCAGGGGTGAGGAGTTGTCCACAAAAATGGGCTACTGCTACCTCTACAGATGGTAACCATAGTAGCCATGGAACACATAGCTCCCACCCTTGCAGTGCCAGCACTTCCTTGCCTACCTGTTTTGTGGAAGTATTTACACTGAGGAGTGGACATCCCAGTGGTCATGTGGTGGCAGTGGTATGTCTAATAGCAGACATTGCTTATGCTTACACAGCATAAAAGCATTTAGCCAGGATCATGGTACATGGTGCACAACTCCCGGTAGAGCCAACTCTCGTGAGTGGGGTTATGCACAATATGCTGAAACCTCTGCCATGCATGTCCTGGAACTGTCCAGTAAATAGTCCTTCAATTACTGCTGAGGTTTTTTCCCAGCAGATCTACAGTCAAACCACCACATCATCCAGTATATCACGCACATAAACTACCAATGACACTGGCCCTTCATGAACATTTTTACATCAAGAACCTCTACCCCTGCATTGAACACAGCAGCACATTTTGCTATAGTAATCTTAAAAACTCACACATTTCCTTGTGAAAGATATCCATTCATGTGCTCTCATCCCCACTTGTGCAAATGATGATAACTGCACCTTGCACTTTGTGCATGATTACTTGGGTTCCCTGTGTCTGATGCACAGCTTGTTTAATCTATGCATGCATAAGCATAGCCTGATGTTGCTTTTACATGCATTACCTTTGTTGTAATATATCTCCATTACTCTTGTCTGCTTTGTCCTGAAGCTATGTGCAGTCCACTGCCCCTTTGGCAATGCCACAGCATACTCTGCCTTTGTCCATCAGACATGATTATTTCCTGCTGCTGGCTCCTCTACTGACTCCTAATGGGACTCTTCCTCCACTGCCTGGTGTGTTGGGACTGCTACTCCTGCAAGTGGCCACCCTACTATGACTACCTCCAAAGTATTATAGTGTTTATCATTACAAACACTGACATTTCTGCACATCTACCAGGGTTATACTGGTGGGCACTATAATAGGTTCTTTCAACAGCCGCAACACATACTCAGTAATGTTTCATGTTCGCAGTTGGACAATATTTTATATTTCTGCTTCTGGATTCCTTATGCGTACCATGAGCCAGGGTTCTAGGACATATCCAGCATCACCAATAAGATAGCTCCATGGGAAATCACTTCTCACAAAATGTTGGTACATTTTACAGGTTTGCCATATGTTGGAGTCATTATACTGCCTGGGTGGCCTACTCACACATTACAGATCATACTCTGAACATTACAGGCAACTTGGCAGTTGATGGTTTGACTTCCTTTACTCTTCATAAACCCCCTTCCCAGTTCACTAGTTGGGGCCTTTATTTCACTGTTGAATATTTTATGGACTCGAGTACCTCAGGGAAACAGGCTATATCAGAGAAATCCCACATGATGTTAGCTGTCTCCTGTCATGTATGAAGGAACTGCATATGCTTCCCCAGATGCTGAAACATGACATCAAGAAACTGACGGAATATTCTCAAGACAGATGCCTGAGAAACCTCTGCTGTGTCCCCAAAAGATCACTGAAAGGTACATGTAAAGCCACACATACCTTAGTATCCACTGAGACAGGTACTAAATGAGATCTTCAGGGTTACAGATGAGAGTGGCATATGTTCATAAATTCTTGGATGAGGTCCCTACAGTGGCAGATTATAATAAGGCTGAAAGGAACAGTTGCCTTAGGCCCACAGCCTGAGGAAGGAACATGGACAGCCAACAAAACAATTACATTTTCCCTCACTTGATTTGCACCTATAATGAGACCTGAAGAATAAAGTCTCTCTCTCTTTTCAATGGACAGATTGGCAAGCACAGAAACAGCTTTACAGAAAGGTACATAACTAACGAGCACAGGCTGCTTTGAATTATTAGCTGTATAAGGAGGTGGCCACCTTCTTTGATTTGCTACTTGATGGAGAAAGTTGCACAACCAATGAGAATGTGCTGTTTTTGAATTATTAGCTATGGATGATGTTAGTCAGCTGCTTTGAATCATTGTTTTATGGAAGCAAAACATAGCATCAGTAAATGTGTAAGACTACTGCTTTGAATTTTCTCTCTCCCTGTACCTTCTTCTACTCAGTATTGGTTTGATTTCCACACAAATAAGTGCACTGAGAATGTAGTTGCAGAGGATTGCTGCTGTAGGGCTGCTTTGCTTGATGAAGGTAGAGTACTGGCTGCAGAGTTGTGTGTGTGTGTGTGTGTGTGTGTGTGTGTGTGTGTGTGTGTGTGTGTGTGTGTGTGTGTGTGTGTGTGTGTGTGTGTGTGTGTGTTTATATCTAAGGTTATTCAATAATGCCAGCTAGTCATTACACTAAACATATTTATTTTGCCATTACGAGGAGTACTCTCTGATTACGTGATTTGCTTAAAGATGGAAAGTAGGGAACAGAGTTCTGCAGCATATAGGGGTAGAAAGAATCAAACTCTGCACCCTTCAGTAAGGAGACAGCTTATTAAGAGTTTAGAGCTTTAATCCTCCGCACTAGCTACCAAATATTCACATAATTTTTTTTCATTTTTTGATAAATCACTGAAGGTTAAAAGTTACTAAGGTTCATAGTCAGTATTGCCAGTCATTAGATTTCGGTGCAATATTAATACATTGTTTCCTGTAGTAAAAAGTATAGGGTTTGAACACTTTACCTCCATCTGTCTACTATATGACTTTGAGCAAGTTGTAATTGGTGGTCACATCTGTGTATGTCTGTATAAATATTCGGTTCCTGCATCCCACTATTCAACTTGTAAACTATGAATTAGCATAGTTGGTTAATGTTGCTGTATCCTATGTTAAGGATGTGTGGTTTGAATCCCCCCTCCCTTTCAGAAGGTTAAGGTTGTAAGTTACAGTTTCTGTGATACAGTATCTGATTCCCTGAGTTCTTGTCTTCCCTCTTTATGACCTTGAGCAAGTCACTTGACCAGCCATTGCTGTGGGACAACTGGAAGTCTGGGCTATGGGCTAGATTCCTAAATGGTCCTCTAGACTGAAAGCCTAGTAACTAGTAAGGAACTTGGGGACAAAAACGAGATTGAGTTGCATGGCTAGGCTTGTAAAGACCCTAGTGGTCATTAGCCTAGTATAAACCTATGGACATATGAGCCAGAGTAATTAGGGAGTTAAGGAAGGAAGGAAATTGATTGATTGGCTGATAGTAAACTTTACCATTACCATATAAACCATGTTCTTTGGGTATGATCCTTGGTTTCTTAATTTTGTTTAGTGTTAACAGGTTGTTTATTAATTAGCTGTGAATAAATTGTATAGCATGAAGTCTATGTGTTCAAAGTTAATATCTTTACAATAAATACATTTTTAATGTAGCTTGTTTTTTGCAGGTACTCATGAAATCCACCATATTTTGACTACAACAGTTTGTCTAGCACTTAGAGTAGATAAGTAAGGCTATGCACTGTAAATAGCTGCTTTTCGTAGTAGAGGGTTTCATTCCTTTAGCCTGCATTTGTTTTCTGGGTGACTTTGAACAATTTATTTCACTAGTACTCTTAAACCTCTCCTAAAAAGGGACATTCATGTCTCGGGCTGTTAGCAAATGCATTACACATTTATCTTTTGAATTCCTATACCTCTCACATAGCAGATAATTACTGCTTCACAATATGCTATTTGATTATAAATTACTGTGTCTCTTGTAGTTTAATGGGTTGCCAGATGTTTTTTTTTGCTAAATGTGATTTTCAAGGGAAAAGAAGTTTATTGTTTCTCATGTTAAGTTTGCTTCCAGTCTGAGTGTTCTGTTTTGCTTTGTTTAGAAACTTTTCTGTAAATGTTTTTGCTGTAACATTTGAAATAAGATTTAAGTGAAATCCTAATCTCTTGTGACTATAGTGAAAGTAAAGAATATAATAGTGTGCACACTGACAGGTTTCATGGTAACTGGGGAAGGATAGCCAAGTATTGGGACAGTAGTATAGATGGAAGGGACATGCTGCATAACCCATATATGACTACAATGTGCATATGTTGATTCAGGGGGTGTTTACTGCAACAAAATGGCATTATCAGCCATTAAAGTAAATTATGGAAGATTAAACCTATACTGAGTGATGTATGAGAAGACAGATAATCTTGATGACAGAGAAGGTATAGGAAGGTTAAAAATTAAATGTAGCTGTCCTACAACCACACAAACTACCCCTCTCCAAAAAAAAAAAAAAAAAAAAAAAAGTATGTTATATGCAGTAATATGTCTGATTTTTGTATGACTTGTGTGTTGTCTTTTGCTTTATTTATTGCACTAAATAATGGATTAAATCATTAATAGGACTGTATTGTGTAACTAGTTTAGCATGTCGCATTTTAATAATATATTTTGCAATATCTTCTTTATAGCCTCAGGCATTTACCTCACATGCACGAGCTACAGGGTTTGACACTCACTTTTGAAGGGAAATTGTCTATGCTTAAAATGGCCTGCAAGGGTGACTAGCACAGAACTTACATCTGAACCTGTATATTCTGTCTTATTAGGAACGATGATTAGAACTGTATGATCTGCAGTACCAATTATGCATTCAAGATTGCATAGTACTGTAATATATTCTTGTCTACAAGATCAGATTGTGAGGGATTTCTGCATTTAGTTAAAACGTCTTATACTGTCCGGCATTTAGCACAGAGAAAAAAAAAGTTTTGATTTGTAAGAGCTGCTTGCTGTGCCAAGAGTACAGGGTACTTTCTCTCCATCTTCATTTATCTACTGTGTGACACTGAGCAACTCACTTGACCAGACAGTGATTTGGGGCAATTGAGAATTTCAGCTAGGCTTCTTAATGGTCTTCTAGACTTCGTGCCTAGTAACTAACTATAAACAAGAGGATGCTTTTTGCTAGCCATTCTCTAGTGCACAGCTAACTGAGTTCCAGAAATATTTTGCAATATAATCAGCATACCATTTTTTTAAATGAAATGTAGGTCATTTGTTCTTCAGGGGCAATGCTTGTAGGTGAAGTACTGAAATGCAAAGTTGTTTGCCAATAACAACATTCTTATTAGTAATAGTTTTAGTAGCGGTTGTTTACTGGGAAAGTCCAGCTGAGCCATGACAGGCCCTTTTTCAGTGAAGACACAGAGAGAAAAACTAAACTGTTAACAGATCTTACAAGATCTCATATAATGCAATACTAGGCAAAATAACACATAATAAATATCACATCCAAAAAAAAAAAAAAAAAAAAAAAAAAAACTGAAGAGACAGACCCTAGAAATTATTACATTATTATGTTCCACAAAGTCACATTTCAGTTTTACTAAAGGACGAAGGGAAATAATTGTAAGAATATTTAATTAGGAGAAGGGTAGCAGAAGCATAGTTTAGAATCCAAGATGTGGGTTTTAAGGTTTGTTTTGAAGTATTTTAGATTTATGACTAGTCTTAGGTCTTGTGGAAGTATATTCCAGCACTTGTTTGCATACAAGGAATACATTGCTTCACTGTGTTTATTGTTTGGTAACTGATTTTGGCAATATGTGTAACCTTATATCTGAGAGATCTAGATGGGGGTACCATGACATGTCTATCTTCTCTTTAGCTCTCTTTAATGTGACATTATTCAGATGGCTTTTGCTCCCACAAAGAGTGTGCATATTAAATTAACATATGTCATCATGTAGTTATTTCTTACGCTCTCATCATAAATAGTATTCTATTTAAACTGTGCTACACATGGCTGGGTCTTATGGTGTGATGCTAAAGAGCTTTGCTCAGTTTTATGTTTTGTCTAAAGCTACCAATAAAGTACAATGTATTTATTCATAACAGTAAGGGGGTGCATGTCACCAAAGCATTTATTACAACTGGTAGGGGTGAGGTTGGGCTATCTGTGGATGAATGTACTTTATGCTCTTATTTTTAAATAGTATTGAATTTGGCTTTGCAGGACTAGTCTGCATATGTGTGTGAGCTAAACTAGAACACTTTAGCATGACTATTGTGGGTTTGCTTGAAACAAATTAAAATATGTTATTCATTTTTTACACAGTCATCTGTGAAGAATGCAGTAAATGAATTAGCTATAATTCCTGGATTAGTAGAATGTCTGTAGATAAAAATTACTGACTGTGTTGAGTTAATAAAGTTAAAAAAGTCACTAGTCTGTCTTTGCAGGACCACTGTGCAATCATAAAACAAATTTGAATACTTTACTGTGCTCATTTTTATCAAAGTCATATGTGCAATATGTATAAAGTAAATAAAGTGACAATAATTGATAAGTATGGATTTTAATGGGTTATAATGAGTTCAGTATGAGAGGTGTTTTATGGTTAAAGTGTTCTGAAATTACTACTAACAAAAAAAAGGGGGGGGGTGCCTAAAGGCAGCAGCTGCTTCCGATCTCATCGGGAAAATGCTTATTTTGTCTTCTTTTTTACCAGAAACTTCAAGAAAAACAGTTCAAGAGGAAGGAAATATGGTTAGGTTAAGTTACAGTGCCAATAATCTGTTAAAAATTGGATCTGCATTCTTGTTATGCTGTGGGTTTGATCAGCTTCTTACAGTGAGGCCTGTAAGCTCAAACATAACTACAGGAACCACTATAACTAACAATTTTGCTGGAAAATGGAAATGAATGCAAACTTCGAGCAGATTGCACATTCATGGCAACTGGTAGTCACAAAAAAGGAAAAGATGGACCAGATTGAGGAAAAGAGGAACCAAAGCAGGAATTTCACTCATATTGAAGGTAAACCCTCACAGGCCTGCACTGCCCTCCATACTACTAGCCAACGTATGCTCACTTGAAAATAAAATGGATCACTTAAGACTGGAACTCTCATCACAAAACAAGGTGAGAAACAGCAATTTATTTGTGTTTACTGAAACATTTTTAAACCAAAATATCAGTGATAGCACAATAAATCTAGAGGCATGGCTTTAATCAGAGCAGACAGAATTGAGTCACTATGTGGCAAGTGCAGAGGAGGGGGAATGTGCATATATGTAAAGAACTGGTGCAGCAACTGTGTAGTGACCACCACCTTCTGCTCAGAAAACATTGAAATTTTGTCACTAAAATGCAGGCCCTTCAACCTGCTGAGAGAATTTAGTGGAATATGCATCACACCAGTCTACATCCTACCTGATGCAAATATCAGTGTTGCTCTGTCCACCTTATATCAGTCTATAAGTTACTTGCAAAACAGAAATCCAGAGCATGTAATAGTAAATGCAGGAGACTTCAATTAGGCTAATCTAAATTACCCCACTACCAACAACATGTAGACTTTGCAACTAGGGGCATAAATATACTGGATAAGGGGCCGGATTCAGGAAGGCTTACACGGAGTTCAAGAGTAGTGTAAGCCTCCGTGTAAGCCTCCCGATTCAGGAACAGCCCAAATCTCCGTGTAAGAGACAGCTAACACGTCTCTTACACGGACTGGGCGTGGAAATGCTCAATACCTCATTTGCAGCTGAAAGATATGCAAATGAGGTATCTGAGCGATCCACGAAGCAGAAACCAGTCCGTGTAACGGACGTGTTAGCTGCAGAAATGTACTCAGCTGACAACTGAGTACATTTCTGCAAAATTAAAAACGGAGCTATGTCAGCTCCAAATAAAGGGTGCATTTGTGTCATTAAGCATGCCAATGGCCAAATATGTGGCCATTGGCATGAAAAAGTGTTGCAAAAATATGTAATATAACTTTTTTTTTTCACGGGATTTTGAGGTTTAACTGCAGCGCACACCCGCGCAAACGGGGTGCGCTACCTAAAACTGAAAACCGAAGCTTATAAGCCCACAATTGTGGGATTTATGTATTACATGTAATGTCAATGGAGGGACTTGCAGACCAAAAACAATATGGCCTCCGTTTAGTGGTTGTCAAGGGGGGGAAGCTCCGTGTAAGACATGTAACTAGTCATTACTAGGCAATCCTATGTAAATGAGGGTTACAATACTGAATCACACTGCCACATAGGTAATGAGCACTTTCTGAGTAGTGTAAGAGTTAGAGAAGGGGGAGGAACAGAGTAAGAGGTAGGTGACATCACGGGGGGGAAGGATAGATTCAAATGTACCAGATTGGAGGGCAATGTAAGGTGAAAGATGACAGACAGACTTCAGGGAGGGAGGTGTGTCCCAACAGAACACTAGGAAAGTCAAGAAACTGAAGGCTTACGCTATCCCTACACTCAAAGTTTCTTGATATACGTGCATGCGCGCGTGTGCGCGCGTGTAAGGCAGGCTCAACATATGGGAGCGTGTTGCAAACCGTTTACAATGGTTTGCGCGAGCGTGCACGTGTTTAAGGCAGTGTGCGCGCGTTTTAACATGAATCAGCCTAGTTCATACCGTGTAAGGATGTGTGCGCGCGTGTAACACCGTGTAGGGATGTGTGCGCGCGTTTAAGTGACTGTGAGCATGTTTAAGCTGGTGTGCACATTGCTCCCCCTCAGGAAACAGAGAGGAAACAGGAAACAACTAAATTACACGGAAACTGCCAGAGGATACTGCTGCAGTTAATTGTTTGAAACAATTGGAAGCAGGCAATTATGCAGGCAGACTAGAAGCCCAACCCAGCACTTAAAACACTCCAAAGAGCAGTGCAGGGTGTTTCTCACAAGAGATACTGCAAGAAAGTAAGCTATCAGAATTGAAAACTGAAAAAGCTGAACTCAGAGCAGAAATGCTAGGGGCTGCCATAGCTGTTATAATCAGGCAAAGGCAAATTGCTGAGGGTGGTGTCAATGCAGATGCTGACAGACAACCCAGAGTGAGGAGAAGGAGAAGAGTATACAGGCCCAGGGTCACCTACCATGGGTTACATGAGCTGGAGATAGTAGAGCGCTACAGAGTGGACAGAGACCTTCTGCAGCAGATTGTTGAGCTGTGCAGGCCACATCTCACACACAGAACCAACAGAGGGGAACCCATCCCAGTGGAAACCAAGGTATGTGTTGGCCTAAGAATACTAGCAACAGGTACCTTCCAGAGACCAACTGGTGATATGATGGGGATATCACAGGCATCAGCCTCCAGGGTACTGCACCAGTTCCTGGATGCCATGTCAGCACATGTCGGTGATCATATATATGTCCCTAATGACCGTGAGGTTGTGGCCAGCAATATCGTCTCTTCCAGCAAATAGCAGGATACCCTGAGGTGCTGGGTGCAATAGACTGCACGCACGCATCAAAGCACCAGCTGGTGAGCGGGTAGAGTCTACATTAACCGCAAGGGATACCCCTCCATCAACTGCCAGGTCGTGTGTGATGCCCAGGGCATAATAATGAATGTGTGTGCTGGCTGCCCTGGGAGCTACCACGATTCCCACATCTGGCATCTGACGCAGCTGTACCAATCATTTGCCAGTGGGGACTTCCCACACGGACACCTAGTGGGGCATGCAGGTTATGCACTTGAGCCGTGGCTGATGACACCCATCAGAAATGCACACACACCTGAACAGGAACGCCATAATGAGGCACACGCACAAACACGTAATGTCATAGAGCGTGTGTTTGGGCTGCTCAAGTCATGGTTCCGGTGTCTGGACACATCTGGTGGAGCCTTGCAGTACACACCAACTACATGTACCCAAATGGTCATGATATGTGCTATGCTACACAATATGATCCTGCGGAAACAGCTGCAGCAGGACCAGCACAGGGCTGGGCCTAACATCCCCCCACCATTGCCAAGGCCACCACAGGCAGAGGGTGACTCGGAGGAGGAACAACCTGACCTTGTCCCAGTAGGCAGAAGGAGGCGTGCCCAGTATGCCCTGGCCTTGGCAAAGAGGCCACGATAGCACATACACTTGGTCAGTAGGAACACTGGGACTGATACCGCTCTGACTCACTCATATAGTAACAGGGATGCCTAACATGACACAACCTGCTTCCAAACATGTACAGGGAGTGTAGTATGTGCATCCGACAGAGGCAGCCCTGCAGCACCACCTGAGGCATGAATGCCATGTGTTAAGTAATGTAATACCATGTACCATATGCACACCTGAGGACCCGACTAACATCCACCCACACCAATCATAAACCACAAAAAACACAAACCTCCCTCATAGGTACCACAAGCGATAGTAACCTAGATGTAATGCTACCCAATGCCAGAAGTATAAATGCATGCAGTGTAAACGCACACAGTATAGAGAATGTAGATATCAGTGCTGTAATAGAAAACAGGGTCAAAGCCCACAGCAGCACCCTGACACTACCAGGTCACACCTCTGTCCTAATAGCAGGAACTGCCCCAGGCCTACTCTGGCAATGTGAGTGTCAAACGAAATATTACTGTCAACCTGGGTGCCCAGGACCCTGATAACCTCTTCTGTGCTTAGAGGATTGCCACCTAGATGGGAACTAGGGGTAACCCTGTTGTTCCCGAAGGGTATGACTATGCATTGTTTAGCGTTTAACGTAAGGCCATGGCTCTGGCACCAGTTATCTGTGTCTATGAGACCCTTCTGAAGGATGTCTGTGTCAGATGGGTTTCCAACTATGCTTCCCAGTTTGCAGTCATCTTCAAACTTTGTCAGCCATAATCCTCCTGTGTTTGCTCGTACTTCTGAAAAGTAGATGCTGAACAAATGTGGGCCCAGGACTGAGCCCTGTGGGACACCACTTGTGACAGCTCTGGAGTGTGACATGGCACCAGCAACTTTGACCCTGTGTGTTCCGTCACTTAGCCAGTTTGCAACCCATGCTGTGATGTATGGGTTCACAATTAAGCTGGTGATGTTTTCAATGATACCTGAGTGGGGTATTGTGTCGAAAGCCTTTGCCAGGTCAAGGTAGGCTGTGTGGACTGCCTTGCCCACGTCAATGGCCTGGGTGACTGTCTTGAAAAAGTCAACCAAGTTTAAAAGGCATGATCTGCCCTTGACAAAGCCAAACTGGATTGGATCCAATGTCTGCAAGTCCCCTATGTCTTCATTTATAATTCCCATTATGATCCTCTCCATAGCTTAGCAGAACAGGCTTGTCAAGCTGATGGGATGGTAGTTTCCAGGGTTGGTGGAGGCACCTCCTTTGTGAAGTGGGTCCACCATTGCCGTATGCCACTCCTTGGGCACATATCCTGAGGTGAGGCTAAGATTAAACAGCTGCCCTAACTGCGGGTGTAATTACTCATTGAGTTCATGGAGCACACAACTGGGGACACCATCTGGTCCCATGGATAAAGTGTTTTCCGCCTTGGATAGAGCAGTTCCCACCCCAGCATTGGAGATGTTTGGGGGGCTACAATCCTCTGGTGTAGATACCCCTCCAGTTGGGGGGAGGGGGGGAGAAATCTGCACTGAACCTGTCAGCCAGTATGTTGGCAATGTCTGTAGGTCCAGTGATATTTACATCATTCAAACTAATTCTGAGCATATCTGGGAGTTCCCTCCCAGGTTTCAAACATAGGTAAAAAAGGCCTCATGATTGTCCCTTGAGTCCTGAGTGGGTTTACTCTCAAAACTCGCCTCGGATGATTGTATGGGGGAACCCAGTGTTGTACTCACAATGAGCAGGGGTGTCCTCCCTTCTACGGATTTCGCTCTATCTCGTAGTAGCTCCTTCCTTGTGTTGTAGAGCTTGTTTATGGCTAGGGTCCACCAGACTGGATGCTTGCCTGTGGTACAAAGAGTCTTTGTTTTGTTTGGGATTGCCTGATCCATGCAGTCCTGGAGGTGCTGGTAGAAGGCATGTGTAAGTGATACAGTGGCTTGGGTAATGGTGTCCGCTGGCTTGGGGGCCTTGAAAGAGACCACACCAGTCCTTAGAAATGTGAAGTCGGCATTTGAGAAGGTCGTCACTGTTTGTTTTTCTATCTGGGGTGTGGGTGGGATGTGGACTCCCACTGAGATTAGTCCATGATCTGATCTCACCAATGATGGGTATACTTCTGGTGTTGAACAGTGTGACCCCATGTTCGTGATGATGAGTTCTAGTATGTTGCCTCCACTTGTGGGGATTGGGACCAGTTGTTCCATGGCATTTGAGTGTATGAACTCTTGGAACCTTTGTGTTAGAGTGTTGTGGCTTGATTAGTGATCCCAGTCTATATGTGGATAGTTGGAATCACCCAGTAGGATGGTGTTTGGAGATACATTTATCCCCTTCAGTGTTTGCAGGACAGCTGTGTGAGGTACCTGAGTTTGAGAGGGTGGCATGTAACATGCTACAAACTGCAGAGCAGTCTTGCCTACGGTCACTGGCACCTGGATGGTCTCCGATGCATCGTGTGTTGCCACCAACCATGAGGTGAGGGTGTCCTTGATGAATATGGACACCCACCCTCCTTTCTTGGTGTTGTCCGGATTCTGGTGCCGGAACGCATGATATGAGGTAACACCCGATAGTGCCGGGGTGCTGTCAGAAGCTGTGAACCAGGTTTCAGGCACAGCACAGACATCAATGTGCTACATACTGAGAAGGGCATAGAGTGTGTGCAGCTTGAGGTTGAGACCTCTGGCATTGAGCAGCATTACCCTTAGTGTCCTTCCTTTACTGTGTTCTAGGGTGGTAGGTGTAGAATCTGAATCTTGCATAAAAAAGGCACAATGGGGGTGGCAAGAGCATCAGCTGAAATCCGGAAGCCCAGGGGTGACAGGTGCAAGCCGTCCCTTGCAAATCAGCGTGGCCTGTCCAGCATGTCATCCCAGGCAGACAGACATTGGACCCCCTTTGAATGACACCATAGTTTAAGCAAATTATTACAGCTGATCATCTTGTCTCTGTTTATGTGGCATCATACTTGGTGAAGGTAGGATACTGCTCAAGGTCAGGGTCATACCTGCCTGGCCTACATAATCAGAGGGATCCTCTATGTCTCTTTCCATGTAGTCCAGGGAGGTACATCTCAGGTCGTTCACACCAGCATGGATAATGACTGGGTCAGACTTGTACTTGCAGTTGAGTGACCTGAGTGCTTGCATTATGTGGTGGATTCCAGTGCCCGATAGGCAGCTTACTGTGACCTCCTCCGTACTCGATCTGGTGAGCGGGACGTCAGTGTGTCTGACTATGGAGTCACCTATGACAAGTGTGTCTGGCAGTGTGTTCGGCCTTAAGGGCTGTGACTGTTTGGCACACCGACTCTGTGGTCAATGTGTTGCATGTGCTGTGCCCTGTGGAGGCAGTTGTGTGAGTGTCTGCTGTGGTAGCCACTGCCGTTTTGGTAGAATTCTGATGAGAGCCTCCGAGTATGTCTCTGTGTGTCTATGTGTATGATCTTACGTTGTGATAGTGCCATGTGAGACTGGATTTGTGATGTGTGTGGTTACCTTCACCTTCTCCCTGGTCTTGCTAGTCCTATGTTGAGAGAGCTCAGCCTCCACTTTGGCTATATAGTTGCATCTCTCACATGTATGTGTGTTTTATGGGAGAAGGAGAGGGTTGTCAGTGTACATGAGGCAAGTGTAACATTGCCTCAATATTCCCAGGTTCACCAGCTGAGCAGGAGAGGACACTAGCAACTGATCCCTAGACATGCTAGAAGGAATAGACAAAACAATGTTGGAATACAGGGAGATATCAAGCCCCCCAAACCACATCATAGTGCTTGACTGACAATACCTACACATACACCAGTGTTTCATAGTGTCATAGTTTACTACTAGGCTATCTGCCCTAGTGCATGTGTAAGCCTAGCCATAGTGATGTGGCTATTGCCACCCCTTATAGTGGTAATAAGTGTACAGAATAGATTCCGAATATTGTGCCTCTGACTTAGTAGTGACACATTATGACCCCTTACGTAATTGAATAACATGACTGTGCCTCTGTCTAGTCTGTGCCTCTGTCTCATATGCAGTTGTCCAGATGTCTCCTGAAGAGAGTCAGTGAGGGACTCTGTCAAACATGAACTGGGATACTCTGCTAGAGTGTGAGATGCCTCTGAGTTATGACTCTGTCCCTCCAGCATGTCCTATACATGTATGTGCTGAGGTTCAAATCCTCAGCTCTCATGGCTCTGGTGGATTTGGATTGCTTGCAGTGGAGCATGTCCACCAAATCCTGATTGGACATGGTCCTGTATGTCAGGCATAGGTCACCTGTAAGTATGCGGTATGACACTGAATAAAGCTGGATTTCCTCTATTCTGGAAGCATATGACATGTGTTGAAGAACCCTGATCTTCATGGTAGGTACTTTTGGGGTCTCTCCAGCTGTTGCAAGTGCTGGGTGAGGTACATACCATATGGGGCTTTGTATTCAATCATGGGCCTGATAAGGGAGAAGGATAGTGGAACAATGACCTCCTATGATCTTGATGGAAAACCCTCCATGATAAGGTGGGCAAGATAGAAAGTCTTCCTAACCACTTTGGTAACAGGGGTGTCAAAAGAGATGTCACTATCTACATGTGTCCCCAGGTGTCTGATTTGTTTTCTGTGCTCAGTGGGTTGCTGTCTATGTATTGATCTGTGGGTACTTTGTTCCTCCCAAAGGGGATGAATACACATCAGTTGCATTCAGTTTCAGGCCATGCGTCTGGCACCAGCTATCCGCCTTTGTGACGGCATTCTGTAGGATGTGTGTGCCGGCTGATGTATGCACTATGGTGCCTAGGTTGCAGTCATCTGCAAACTTTGTCAGCCACAACCCCCCTATGTTTGCTTTCACATCTGAAAAGTAAATACCAATTAAGAGGGTCCCAGGACACATCCTTGTGGGACACCACCTGTGACTGGCTTCGAATCTGACAAGGCACCTGCAATGTTGACTTTATGGGTTCTGTTTCTTAGCCATTTTGCAACCTATCCTGTGACATATGCTGTTATATGTCAGCTGTTGAGCTTGGCTATGATGCCTGAGTGGGGTATTGTGTCACAGGCCTTAGCCAAGTGCAGGTAGGCTGTGTGGACTGTGTAGCCCTCATCGATGGCCCTACTGACAGTTTCATAGTAGTCAACTAGGTGCAAAAGGCAGGATCTGCCCTGTACAAAGCTGAACTGGGTGGGAACAAGGGTCCGTAGGTCAGCAATGTGTCTGTGTAAGAGCTCCATAATGACTCTTCCCATAGCTTTGCAGACAAGGCTGGTTAAGCTTGTGTGGTGGTAGTTGCCATGGTCTGTGGAGGCATCTCCTTTGTGGAGTGGGACCACTGTTGCTGTATGCCAGTGTTCAGGTACATATCCTGTAGCAAGACTAAGGTTAAATAGCAGTTGTATATACGGGTCCAGCTCCTTCTGGAGTTCACATAGCATGCAACCGGGGATACCAGCAGGTCCCATTGATGCTGTGTACTTGTCTTTGCTGAGTGCGGCTCTCACATGGACATCCAAGATGACAGTGAGGTTACATACAGCAGTGATAACTATCTTCTTTTGGGGGTGAGGGAGGAAGTAAATCACACTGAAGCTGTCCACCGGAATGTTGCCAATATCTGTCAGGTCACTGGAATATATGTTGTTGTGTACCAACTCTGAGCATATCTGAGGGTTCCCAACCAGGTGTCTGACATAACTGAAGAAAGCAGTGTGGTTACCTTCATTGTCTTTGGTGATTTATGTCCCCAAGTTGACCTTGCATGTCTTTATGAGATAATGTAGCTTTCTACTAGTGCTGATCACAGCTGTCTTCCCTTTTGGAGATGTAGCTCTGTCTTGCATTAGTAACCCTCATCTGTCATACAGTTTGTTTATGGCTGGGGTCCACCAGACAGGCCACTTCCCCTTTGTGGAGAGGGTCCTGTTTTTATTTGTGATTGCATGGTCCATGCTTTCTGACATGTAGCTAAGGGGAGGTCATCGTGGTTCTGCAGTTATCTTTCATCAGCATTAGAAATGACCACAACAGCCCCTGTGGGGTTTACCTCATGCAGACACATCCAGCACCTGTAAAGTCCACAACAGTACCTCACCAGGAGTATGAAAGAGCTGGAACACATGTAATGTGTCGCCTGATTAAACAGAGTGCAGCTCCACACACTGCCATGCTGTCCACCCAGATGCAAGCTGTGCCTGATGTAGAAAGCCATGTCCAAGCTGGAATCAATGCACATGCTGCACCTTGTACAATCTGAATGGCAGGGAGCTATGCACATGAGGGACCTGAACCCCAGCACTGACATACATAGGACAGGCTGTACTGCATTATCCATAACACAGAAGCCACCCCACGCATGAGTACACTACCAGTACAGGTTGTATGTAGAGACACTTGTTGATTCCCTCAACAGGAATCCTAATGAGTGGATGGGAGATGGGAGGTTTACCCTGGGTATCAATGTTATGTCACAGGTAGACAGAGGCACAGTATACTAAACAAGACATATGTCATGGCAAACTACACTTACAATGTGTTGACGGACAAACACACTCTCCGACTAGCATTAGAAATGGCCTAGGGCACACCGGTAGTGTTTGCCAATGTACACCCATGTTGTGGAATACACTACTGATGTTGGATGAGGCTGTTGTAAGTAGTTCACATCTGAACATAATGCAACATGGTCAGATAGGTTCATAAGTACATAGGTTTATACTAGGCTATCTTCCCTAAGGCAGGTATAAGCCTAGCACAGAGTTTGTTGGTGTACACCACCCCTTATACGGAAACAGTACTGTGCCCATTATTTTGTCATGCCTCTCTCCAGCAGTGACACAGTGACGATCCCCGGGTTAAACGTATGACCTTCCATCCACAGGTCAAGATACCTCTTGAACACAGCCAGCAAGGTGCTCTGCCTCACATGGACCGGGATTGTATTCCACAGCATAGGGAGTCTCCGGGTGATAACTCCATCCCTCAAACATGTCCAACGTACATCCCTGCTAAGGTGTAAGTCACTTGCACTAGTGGTTAAGGTGGATCTGCCGATTCTGAGGTGGAGCATGTCCATTAATCCCTGTTTGGACATGGCCTTGCATGTCAGGCACATGTCACCTCTAAGCAGACGGTATGTGAGTGAATAGAGTGGGAGTGTCTTCAATCTGGCAGCATATGACAGCTGTTGGGGTTCCTTGATCCTTTAGGTGGGGGACATTCAGGGTGTCTCCAATTGCTGCAGATGCTGGGTGAGATACATCTAGAATAGGGCATTCTACTTGATCACCGGTCTGATAAGTGAAGAGTACAGGGGAACAATGACCCACTAGATCTGGATGTGAATCCCATCCTGATCAGGTGGGCAATGTAGAAGGTCTTTCTAGCCACTTTAGCAACGTGAGTGTCAGAAGAACGGCGACTGTCAACCTGGGTCCCCAGGTCCATGATAACCTCCTCTGTGCTTAGAGGATTGCCACCTATATGGTAGCTTGGGGTTACCTTGCCTTTCCTGAAGGGTATGTCTACACATGTTGTGCACTTTGACTTCAGGCCATGGCTCTGGCACCAGCTATCAGTTACCGTGAGTCCCTTCTGAAGGATATCCGTGTCTGATGCACTGTCCACTATGGCGCCCAGTGTGCAGTCATCTGCAAACATTGTCAGCCAAAGTCCTCCCATGTTGGCCTGTACTTCTGGGAAGTACATGACAAACAATAGGGGCCAAGGACTGAGCCCTGTGTGACACCACCTGTGACCAGCCTGGAGTCTAACATAGTGCCAGCAACTCTAACCCTGTGGGTCCCGTCCTTAAGCCAGTTTGCAACCCATCTTGTGACATATGGGTTTACATTTCAGTTGTTAGGGTTTTCCACAATACCTGAGTGGGGTATTGTGTTGAAAGTGTTTGCAAGGCCAAGGTAGGCTGTATGGACTGCCTTTCCCCAACAATGGCCTAAGTGACCATTTTGAAGATGTCAACCCAGTACAAAAGGCATGATCTGCCCTTGACCAAGCCAAAATGGGATGGGTACAATGTCTGCATGTCCCCTATATCTTTGTTTATGAGCTCAATTATGATCCTCTCCATAGCTTTGCAGACTAGACTTGTTAAGCTTATGGGGCAGTAATTACCATGGTCTGTAGAGGCACCGCCTTTGTGCAGATGTGCACAACTGGACCCTAACCAGGCTGTTGTGCACACTATGGAAATGTAAAGCAGTGATAGGACTAAAGCCCAGGATACTGACCACCACGGTGAAAGTACTGAACCACTACACTATACAGTACTACAGTGTTAGGTCAGTATGAACGGATGTTGACAATTGTGTGCAAAGAATCCCATGCAAAACCTGCAGGCACAGTATACTCCCTGTTGTGTTCACACAAAAAGCATTTGGACAGTAACTACACAACATGGCACAGAACACACAACCATAAACTGGAGGTATTTGTTGAAGGTCACACTCATCCACAAATGTGATGGGCTGCAGAGTTCAACATATGGAAAGCCCACACTGGGCATGCTCACACACTTAGATAAATGAGACATCTTTCACACAACATGCCATGGGAAGGCTGAACTGGGCATGCTCACACACTTGGTCCAAATGTTACTCCTAGCAACTGTGAAAACACACCAGAGGATGCTCATTCCCCTTTCTAGACACTGATCATGTAAGCACCCTATAAGTATATCAGGAGAAAAGGAATCTCTTGGTAATCCGAATAGCGCGCTCTGCTAATGCGTCCGTCTCAAGTGTCATAACATAGTTAGGTAGGGGTTTGAATCCAGCAAGTGTGTGTGTGTAAGTGTGTATGAAAGGAACATCCCTTTTGGCAACTGGGAAAACACACCACAGGATGCTCATTCCACTTTCTAAACTCTGATGATGTCAGCACCCTATAAGTATATCATGTGAAAGAAAATCTCCCAGTAATGCGAATAGCGTGCTGCGCTAATGCATCTGTCTTTAGTGTCATAACATAGTTAGGTAGGGGTTTGAATCCAACAAGTATGTATGAAGGGAGGTAAGTGTGTGTGTATGAAAAGGACGTTCCTTTTGGTAACTGGGAAAACACACCACAGGATGCTCATTCCACTTTCTAAACTCTGATGATGTCAGCACCCTATAAGTATATCAGGGGAAAGGAAATCTCCCAGTAATGCGAATAGCGTGCTGTGCTAATGCGTCCGTCTCTAGTGTCATAACATAGTTAGGTAGGGGTTTGAATCCAGCAAGTGGCAAGTGTGTATGAAAAGGACATCCCTTTTGGCAACTGGGAAAACACACCACAGGATGCTCATTCCACTTTCTAAACTCTGATGATGTCAGCACCCTATAAGTATATCAGGGAAAGGAAATCTCCCAGTAATGCGAATAGCGCGCTGTGCTAATGCGTCCGTCTCTAGTGTCATAACATAGTTAGGTAGGGGTTTGAATCCAGCAAGTGTGTGTGAAGGGGGGTAAGTGTGTATGAAAAGGACATCCCTTTTGGCAACTGGGAAAACACACCACAGGATGCTCATTCCACTTTCTAAACTCTGATGATGTCAGCACCCTATAAGTATATCAGGGGAAAGAAAATTTCCCAGTAATGCAAATAGCGCGCTGTGCTAATGTGTCCGTCTCTAGTGTCATAACATAGTTAGATAGGGGTTTGGATCCAGCAAGTGTGTGTGCAGGGGGGGGTAAGTATGTATGACTGAAATCCCCCTTTTGGCAACTGGGAAAACACACTACAGGATGCACATACCCCTTTCTAAACGATATCACAATTATGTATGGCTTTTGAGTACAGACATGCCACGTGTGTTTTGCCCACACAGAATGCCCATGTGTGCGGGTTGTCCCTCACAATAATGCATGACATTGATGAAACCAGTTATGGCAATGCACACATGATGTATGTGTGTGCCAAATACACATATGTACCTGTGACCTTCAATAGTTACCATGTGTGATGCCTGACACATGTGAATACATGGTATTTGCACAGGGTAACATTATGACTGTGGTCTTCTGTGCAGGTGCTGCATGTGGGATGTGTATATACAGTGTGAGATGTAGATGCTATCAGCCTAGTAGTGAGGGATACACACCTGGTCTGGGGCATATAGTCTACATGTTGCTGATGTACAGGTGCTGCATGTTTTCACCTGTTGTGGGAGTGGTAAGACGTTACTCCACAGCAATGCAGTGACAGCATGCTAAGAACCGTTCAGCCAGGGTGTCGTAGCTACACTAATTCATTAGCATTCAGTAATATGTCAGAATCCCTGGTGAGGGTCTGATGCCAACCAAGGTCAGGGTCTACCAGCCTGTGTCACTTGCTCAGTGATCCCTTCCATGTTCCCTATCATGTATCCCAGTGAGGGACATCCCACATCAGCTGTGGTGGCATGGACAATGACTGAGTCATATGTGTCCATGCATCTGACTGACCTGTATGTTTGTGTTATGTGGTGGACCACAGTGCTCCATGAGCATATCACTGTGACCTACACATTGTCCAGCCTGGTGAGCATGTTCTCACTGTACTGGACAATAAGGGTACCTAACACAACTGTGGCAGTAGTGTTGTATAGCTGTACAGACTGTGCTTGTTTGACACACAGGATTTGTGTGCTATGTGTTATGAGTGCTGTGTGCAGGCCTAATGTATGCCTGTGTGCCAGCTGCAGAGATGTCTGCCAGTCATGCAGGATGCTATCCTTAGGCTCCACAACTGACCTGGTGTGTTTCCATGCTTGTATTGCTGTCCGTGTAGGTCCACATCAGATTGGTATTGCTGTCACTGTAGTATTTCATGCCACCAGACAGGTTATGCCAGTACTGGGTTCAGAGTGCTTAGTCCACAGTTCGGCCATGTGTTTCCATCTCATACATGTGTTGTACATCCATGGGCAGGGGATAGGGTTGACTGTGTACATGTGGCAGCTGTGACAGTACTACATGACACACATATCCCACAACTGTACCATAGAGGTGACTGACAACTGACCATTGCACATGCTACCATAGTATTGAGATTGCATTGGTGATTAACAGCACATAGGGCCAATGGTGAACAAGATACATAGGTCCATAGGTTCATACAGGGATGTCTGCCCAGGGCATGTATCCCCCTATGCAGAATGTGTGTGGCTTTCAACATGCATTGTAAATCTGTCTTGCTATGCCCTTTTCCAAGGTTAGTATACTGTGCCTCTGTCTCACAGTGACACATAAGTGATACCCAGGGTAACCCTACGATGTCACATCCAGTCATTAATATCACTCTTGAAGACAGTCACTGAGTCAGTCTGCCTAACCTCTATTGGGATAATATTCAAGAATGAAGGGAGCCTCCAGAGTTGTGAATGTGCCCCTCCAGCATGTCCTATGCATATCACTCCTGAGGTTCAAGTCGTTCCAGCATGTATGCTGATGGGATCTGGATATTCTGAGGTGCAGCATGGCCATTAAGTGAGGGTTTGACATGGCTTTATATGTCAGGCACAGATTGCCTATGAAGAGGCAGTATGCCACCAAGTAGGGTTTGCAGTCCCCTGCGACTTGCTCAGCCACAGTACTTCCATGTTGGCCTGTACCTATGGTAAATATATGATGAACATGACAGCTCCCAGGGCTGAGCCTTGTGGGACACCACTTGTACCAGGTTGGAGGCTGACATGGCTCCAGCAAGTCTAGCCATGTGTGTTCTGCCCTTGAGCCAGTGTGCAATAACCATAGTGACATAGGGGTTAATATGTACACTGGTGAGCTCCCTATAATGCACAAGTGGGGTATTGTATCAAAGGCTTATGGAAGGACCAGGTAGGATGAGTAGACCTCCTTCCCTTGACAGTGGCCTTGGTGACTGTTACAAAGAAATCAAACAGGTTTGAGAGGCAGGATCTGCCATTAACAAAGCCAAACTGTGTATGGTGACATGTCTGTAGGTACACAATATCTAGATATGTGAGGTTCATGTTGATCCTTGCCATAGCTTTGCAGACAAAGCTAGTCAGACATATGGGGCGAATAGTGTCCAGGATCCGTGAAGGCACCACCTGAATGTAGAGGGACCACTGTTGCTGCACGCCACTCTCTGGCCACATATCGTGTAGTAAGTCCGGGATTGAACAGTGGTGTTATGTCTGGGTGTAGCTCTTCTTGTGGTTCATGTAGGACACAGCCTGGGACACTGTCTGGTCCCATTGATGCAGTGTTTATTGCTTTGGGAAGGGCATCTCTTACCTGAGCATCTGTGATGTCAGGGGGGGAGGCACTCTGCCGCAAGACATATTTGCCCTTTCGGTGTGGTGGGGGGGAGAAGGCAGCAGTGAACCTGTCCACTAGGATGATGGCAATGTCTGTGTGTTTTGTATTTGTGTGACATCTTGGATTACCTCTGAGCATATCTGGGTAGTACCACCGGGTTCCTAACATAACTACAGACAGCCTTGTGATTATCCTCAGTGGCTTGTGGAATCTTCTCTCAAAGATGGCCTTAGACAATTGTATGGGTGCCTGTAGTTGTCTTCCAATAACCATCTGTGGTGCCTTCACATTTTGGGAGGTTGTTGTAACATGTGGTGGCATCATCCTTCTATTGTATAGTGTGTTTATGGCTGGTGTCCGGCACCCAGGACATCTGCCTTTGGAGAATTGGGTCATGCTTTCATATGTGGTGTCATGATCCATGCATTCCTGAATGTGTCCATAGAATGCCTTTATACAGGTATCTGCAGTCTGGTCCATATTTCCAACAGGCCTGGGGCCTTTGAAGGTTTCCACATCATTTATGAGGGGTGTGAACTTGCTTGACATGAGCTGTTGACAGACGTGCCGCCCCCCCAGACAGAGCAAGGTGAGGGTCACATTTAGCTACCTGTCGGGTGATAGAATGTGCCACATAACACAGGCACACAGGTCACTCCACAGCAGGTACAACTATGAGGCAGTCATTGTCCATGCTGGTGCAAACAACCTGAGACGTACCTCCCTGGACCACATGGAAAGAGACACAGAGGAGCTCTTACAGCACCCTCTCAAACTCAGGACTCCCACACAGCCTTCATGCTGACACAGGAGAGTATAGATTTCTCTGCAAACACCATCATACTGGGTGACATCAGATACCCAAACATAGACTGCGAACATTACACAAGCCACAATACCCAAGCTCTAGGGTTCACATAGATCAGACATTCTTCAGCTATGGAACAGGTAACCAACCTTCCCACAAGAGGGGCAGATATACTAGACCTGATCATCACAAACATGAGTACCAAATGCTCACCACTGGGAGTATATCCCTCATTGTTGCAATCAAACCATATACAAATCACACTGGAGTACTGGATCCACCACATATGCAAACCTCGAACACATCGATGTGTGTGTGGGAAATGCCCTATTAGCAGCTGTGACAGTACAGTACAGGATGCAGATCCCCTTTTGAAACACTGATGATGTCAGGACTCTATAACTATATTACCTGTATTAAAGTCCTCCAGTAATTTGCATAGCGCGCTCTGCTAATGCATCTTTCTCGTGTCATAACATAGTTAGGTAGGGGTTTGAATCCTGCAAAGGGAATGTATGTGTGTTAGTATGAGTGGGGTTTATGTGTGTGCACTATGCTGGGAGGGATAAGTGCCTTTTGCCAACTGGGAGAACACACTACAGGGTGCACATCCCTCATCCTACACACAGATGATGTCAGCACCCTCTAAGTACAGCATTAGAAAGGATTTCCACAACTACTGCATATAGCACACTCTGCTAATGTGTCTGTTTCTACTGACATAACACAGTTAGGTATGGGTTTGAATCTTGCAAATGGAAAGTATGTGTTTTACTGTGGGTGGGGTTAGTGTGTGTGCACAATGATGGGGGTGGGATGTGGCTTTTGCCACATGGGGCTATGCACTGCAGGGTGCTCATTACCCTTAACAAGCAGTGATGTTGACAGCACCCTATACAAACAAAACTACAAAAGAGAAGGTGGTGGTACCAATAACACATGTAAGGTAACACTTTTTCAAGTAATGTCCACAAAACAAAGTAGGATAATCAAACAATTCTTTTATTCTATACAAACAACATGACAACAGACAACTGCCAGTACTCAGTATAGTGTTACATGCTACTGTAACACGCACATGTACCAGAATATACCTAGATAGTGTTTTGAAGCCTGTATGTGGCAAGTGTGTGGATGTGGGAAGTGTCTGTGTGTGCATTTCCGTATGGGAAACATGTTTGATGTGGCAATCAGGGCACCACAGTACCTGATGCACATTACATCTTTGAACTGATGAGGTTGCCTGCACCCTGTGAGTACAGGTAGAGAAGAGGAAGTGAGTAGTAAACAACATAGTGCACTTCTCAAATGTGTACCTGTCATGTATCGACAGCTACTCATGTAGGGTAATAAATTATGGGAATGGCAGGTGAGCGTGTGCATGTGTGTGGGTAGCAGGGTGTGTATAAATGCATGTGTGACAGAACAGATACATATAGCTGAATCTACATAACAGCACATGATGCGCATTCCCATGGTCAATGTTAGCATGTGATGGTGTGCAGCTGGTACACTTTGGTAAGTAGTATGGGTGCAGATAACAATTGAGGACATTCATACAGTTACTGCAGCAGGACTGCTGGGATATACACACAATCATACTGGAACACTGAACAGTTACAAACATGTTACTACTTATACACATCTATGTAGTCACCCTGTGCATCAGCAACGTGTATACCTTTTCCTGCACCAATGTTGTAGTATGCAGGAGGTGGCACAGTGTCATCATATGCACAGGGTGTGGGTTAGGTATGCCCAAGCCAGCCACTGGTGACACCAATTGACATGTGTGTGTATGTGTGTTTGTGAGGGGCAGCAGTACAGGGTGGACCAGTGTTGGTGCAGTGTGTGTGTGTATGTGTTTGCCCTAGGTGTTAGGTTTCTGCATGTGTGTAAGCACGCACACAGTCACACATAATGGCTGCCATGTACAGGGTTTTGTGGACAGCCACAGACTGCACCTGTCAGGTCATCCAGATCAGTGTCTGTGGGCACGGACACGGTACCTGTGCCTGGCAGGGGTGCTACGGGCCGTATCCGGTACTAACCCAGACTGGGTACTGTCGTCAGAAGCAGGGGTGTGCTGACTGGACACAGTTCCCTGTTGGGACTGTCCAGAGCCACGTGCACGTGGTCTCCTGGGGCGTCCTGATGACAGCACAGACCCAGCATTGCTGGGGCTGGTGCTGGCACTTGAGGTGCGTGAGTGGGCCTGTTGTCATCCGCGGCCACTGCCAGCTGGTGCTGTTGCTGGCATACGGCCACGTCGACGTCGCAAACGCACACCATCGCCCTGGCCCATGGACATCTGGTTGTGGAGCAGCTGTTCTATGCCCCCACAACGTCTGTCAATGACATCTGTGAGGTTACGGATAGCATTCGCAACGTCACGCATGCCGTCTGTCATGGCTGTGCGACATGCTCTCAGCTCCCTCAGACCCTGTCTGGTGTACCTTTCCATACGTGCCTGTGCCTGCATGACAGTTCTGAACATAGTGGAGGTTGACATACCTCCTTGGGCACGTCGGCCAGAGGCAGTACGGCCACGGATGCCCCCACGAGAACCCATGGGCGACTGTCTGTGTGGTACCATTGGAGGACCCTGCTCATGGCTGCCTTGTGGGGATGCATGTACCACAGGTACCACATTACCCTGATCTATGCCCACTGCAGACTGTCCATCACCTAGGGACAATGGGGACAAAGGATGTAACGGCAGGATGACTGTGCGCATTGACGGGGTTGACAGCTGTGTACTGTCAATTGGCTGACCAATGGTGGACCCAGACACACCTTCCTGCACCATTACAGACATTTCATCATCATCAGTACCTGGGGCACAAGATTCAGGTTCCCTGCTGCAGGTCACCAGAGCAGCACCAGAACCTACGGGAGGAAAACAGGGAACACAGATTACAGTCCCAACACATATTTGACAGAGATGCACTTCAATACTAATGCACACATTCAGAAATGGACACATGCACTCATGGACACTAACACACATGCACACATGGGCACAGGCACACTTGCACACATGCACACCCCACAGTAAACACACACATCAGTACCGTGTTACACTACTCTTAATTTAGTACAACTGGTATTACAGTTATTATTAACACACTCACCAGCATGTCTACTACAGCGTTACACTACTCTTACTAGTATTATAAATTGTTTTTCAGGTAATGTTAAAAACACTCACCAGCATGTATGGCCTGCCTCGTTGCTAGATGGGAGGGACCTGGAAGTGTGAAGAGAGTAATGTCAGTGGGCACAAGTGTGCCATCTGTTTTGCACATGATACAGTACAGTAGTACACTAGTTCCCTTATACACATCAGCTGCTCATAATGTCTGTATCACACATGCACAATTACATATCATGATGACATATACATACCACATGCACACCTTATGCGTGCATGAAGTAACAGTGTACAGAACGGTCATATGTACATACCAGGAGTTAACTCTAATCTCACCCTTACCTCTCTTCAGACGACAACTCAAACTGTACTTCCAGAACCACTGGCTTTGTTCTTGTTGGACTCCAGGCTAATGTCCCTCTCCCCACCCTCTCTTTACCTTTAACCCCTCATTGTGCATAGAAACTAGCTTCTACCCTGTTTCTTTCACCTTGATGTCCTTCTATGCTCTGACCTACTTCTCCCATCCCTCCCACCTCCTCTTGACTGTCTTCCTTCTTTTCCTCACTTCCCTTCTTGACCCCTGCCTCTTCCCTATTATTTTATCTTTCATACTCCTTCTACTTCTCTACCCTTCTGAGTCCTAAGTATTATCTATATGGCTCTTGCCTTATTGCATAACCGTTATGCTTTAGGTAGAATTGCTTTGAAACCGACAGTACATTGTGTATGACTCTAAACTGTTTGAGTTCCTTAAATGTATGTTGATTTAATTAACAGGCTGGTGTATATTTCTATTCTGTTGGCTGTCTGTATTAACAACTTGTCTGTCTGCCTTTATTATGTTATGTGTGGAGCTTTTCTCCCCAGGCCTCTACTGAAAGTGGACATATATCCAGCTAGACTATCTTGGTCAACAAATGTAACAGTAATAACAATAAATAAATATGGCATCTTACCTGCACGCTCGGTGTCTTGCTGCTGTGTGGATCCAACCTCCATCATGATGCATGACTGTTGCTGTTGTTGTTCTGGGGCTGGATCCACAACACTTAGCAGTAGCCCCTCCTGTCTGGTGAGGGGGGGATGTGTGGCCACCCCCCCACCTGTGGCAACCTGTTGCCTGCGGATATCTGCAGCACGCTGGCGGACATTTCTAATCAAATCACTGCAGTGATGTCTCACCTGCTCATATGTCCTATTATGCATGCCAACATCATTTATCCTGCTAAGTAGGTTTTGCCACAGTGCAGACCTCTCCTGCTGATTCTGGGTGGTGCGTGAGAACAGGATGGCATAGTCACGCACCAGGCTCTGGTGAATCACGTCATCTTCTGCAGCAGAATATGCTGGGTTCCTTTTGGAGCCATGTTGATCTGGAAAGGTACACAAACAGGTTATCAGCATAGTATCTCAGCAATACATGGTACACATTCTATACAGGGAGTATTAAATTGTACTTATTACTGCTTGGTTGTAACTTGATTACAGTGTAGCTATCATTCTAAGTCATTTTGACTAAGCACTTGGCCTTCAGGCCAGTTGTTTTACATTAGGGAGGTTTGTGGCAAGCGCTGTGGTGGCAGGACACATATCTTTCATCCATTGAAGTTGGGAACTGCTGATTGAGGGCCCAGTGTACAAGTGTATTAGTTCTGGTATAGGCAGTTGGCCTTCAGGCCAGTTATTTAACATTAACAAGGTTTGTGGTCTGCACTCGTGTGTGACAATAGGCTGTACTCTGCCATTCATAGCTGGGGACATCTGGTTTCAGGTTTATAGTGCCTGCATATCTGAGCTGTAACTTACTGACATTGCTACACCTTGTTTGCTGTAGCAAACACTACATCCAGGCCTCCTGGATCTACCTTTGTTTATATGCTTGTTATTTGTTAGCTTGTTATTTCACTGGTATGCTACTTCCACATAATACACAGCTTCTCAACACGTCTGTGACTCACTACTGATATCTGCATTGCTTACTGTACGTACTTCCATGTTACACATGACAGCAAGTGACTGCTTGTCATTGTTGCATTTACTTAATTGTGACACATTGCACTTAGGTTACCTGGCACTTGCTCACTGACGCTTTTATATCAGTCAGCAGTTGTAGGTAATATCAGTACACCCTCACTCCCCACTGGACCTTGTTTTCAATTATTACGGAATTCACAATAGTATTCTAGCATGTCCAGAGGTCAGTTGTCAGTTCCCTCCCCAGTCCAGCTGGTGAGTGTGGTACTCCAGAGACAATGTTAGAACAGCTGCATGTACACAGACAACCCCTCCTCCTAACAACAAATTCAAACTCATGTGAGTGATGCAACCATATACCAAACTGGAGGCTAGGCTCTGTCTACTCAATACCGCCATAACCAGTCAGGTGGCGAGGGAAACCACACTCACTACACTTCCAGTCTCACATAGACCTACCACAACAGCAGAACTAACACATGATCACACATGAACATACTTGTAGGCTCGGACTACAGGTCTGCCTATGCAGCAGAGACCTCCTAAGTAGACACTCAGGCAACCACTACCACGGAAACGTACACGTGCAACACATATCACACAAAGCCAATGTGCTGAACACTCACAGCCATTAACAGTACACAACACACCTCATACACCTGTACTAGGTGCCTCTATCATCAGGCACACTAACATCACATTCACCAGGCTTAGCGAGGTGAGGGTAACGGTGTGCAGCCTGTCGGGCACTATGACCTGCCACATAACACAAACACTCAGGTAACCCCAAGGCAAGTACAGGTATGACTCAGTCAATGTCCATGCTGGTGTGAATGACCTGACACATACCTCCCTGGACTACATGACATGAGACAGTACAGAGCTCTCTGAGCACGTAGCCCAAGACAGTTTGACCCTGACCTTGAGTAGCACCCTACCCTCACCAAGAACAATGCCACAATATCAAGGCACGATGATCCCTTCCATCAATTGACTGACATACTGGTGTCATTCACAGGTGTGCCAATGCCTGCCATCTTGGGGTGGTATGCTTTGCTAGGGCCAGCTTGCACCTGTCACCCCTGTCCTATTGGAATTTGGCGGAGCCTCTTGCTACACCCATAGTGCCTGTATTGGGCAAGGCTCATAAGGCAAACCCACATCCATTTGTATCACAAAGGATGGGGAAGTAAGAGTGATGCTACTCAACACCGGAAGTCTAGACCTCAGGATGCACGCACTCAAAACCCTACTTAGCATTCTGGACATCGATATCTGTGCAGTAACATGAACCTGTTTCAGGTTTCACAGGAGCACACCAGTACTACCAAGTTATAGCTGTTACCATTCTTGTCGGCCCCGACACTTGAACAAGGGAGGGGGAGTATCAGTATTCAATGCAGATTCCCACGCCTCCACATTGGTGGCAATGTACAACATAGGTGTTAGGCCATTGAGTACAGAAGACGTAGTTGGGGACCTGGGGAAGAAACATGGTAGCGGTCTGTCATTTGTCTACCACATGGCCAACGTGGATTGAAAGACATGTTATATAGCCCAGCTAATCATGAGGGATTCACATGTATGGCAGGGGAGGTCATTGTGCCTCTTTACTCATCCATCATCAGGCCTATAATTGCGTACAATGCACCTTTTGGGATGTACCTACCCAGACACCTACAGCAACTGGTACAGGACAACAGTACCTCATCAAGGGGATGCAATGGCTCACACAGATGTCATATGCTGCCCAGGTAAAGTAAATCCAGCTGGACTCAGTGGCATACTGCCTGTTCAGAGGCAATCTGTGCGTGCCATATACAGCCATGTCCTACCCAGCAGTAATGAACATGCTGCACCTCAGGCAATCAGAGTCCCATACAGCCACATGCTCAGGAGAGCTGGACCTCAGCACTGACATACATGGACATGCTGGAGGGGCATATTCCTAACCGAGAGGCTCCCTTCACTCTGTAATGAGCTCACACTACAGGTTAGGCAGAGTCCCTCATTGACTCTCTTCCATAGGAATCTGGATGAGTGGATGGAGATCATAGTTGTACCCCAGGTATCACTTCTATGTCACTGTTAGACAGAGGCACAGTATACTAACGTCGGACAAGGGCATAGCAGCATAACTTGTAATTGGGTGGCGAAAGACAAACACATTCTACTAGGCTTACCAATGCCCTAGGGCAAATAGCCTAGTATGAACCTATGAACATGTGTGTACTGCTATAGTACTTCTGCCATATGTTGCATGTGTGTGTGTTGTGGGGGATGCACAGGTAATGGCCGGATATTTCTGCACAGGCGACACGTCTGACACATTCTGGGTGTTCATCCCTACATACTGGATGTGTGTTGCCATCCAACCCTGTGATGTGGACACACATTACTCAGCCTGGATATACATATCCGAACAACACCACAAGCACAGTACACTACCTTGCTATGTATGCATGTAATTACACAGTTATTCACTAGTTATGACAGTGATGCTATCCATGCAGCCCATTGGGCCAGTGGAAGCCACAACACACACCGCCAGCACCTTTGCATATGCTTACCACAGACATCCCACATACTGCATGTACTGTGCACACACATATCTAACCCAGAACAACTGCACACCACTTATTAATCCTGTCCAGTGGACTACAGATACAGGCATATTGTATAACAATAGTAGGAGGCTACTGCAGCACAGGGCAGATTCACATGACGGCAAGGCATCTGTGGTCAGCAGTGTTAAGATGCTTCACATTCACCAAATGCACATATATTGGCAACATTGTTGCAGACAGTTTAGGTGCAGGTACCCCCCCCCCCCATTCTCCTACACATGTGGTATTAGTTATCCCAGATGACTGTAACCTCCCTATCCTCTCACATGTCCAGGTGAGAGCCACCCTCATCATTGCAGAACACATAGCATCACTGTTACGAAATGGTATCCCTGGATGTGTGCTACATTCACCCCTGGAGGACATAGCACCACATGACAGACTGATATTAATCCCTGGCCATACTACGGGATATGTACCTGAACAGTGCCATACATACACAGTGGTCCCACACCAATGAGGAGTAACCTCTACTGACCCTGGTAACTACTGCATCATATGCACAACTGGCCTTGTGTTCTCAGCTATAGAAGTTTTAAGTATGGGCAACATGTACAGCAATATTACATATGTATATATTTCAGGACTATGTACACACAACCTATCTCATGGACATACCTATAGATAGTGAACTATGATACATTTGGAGGTGTCACAGTAAACACAGTATTAACCTGCTACTTTGCATTACCTTTGTTTGTGGCAGCTGTTGCTGTATCAGTGATGCTGCTTGCTGCTTGCAGTTTTCTGCTGCTGCTGCTGGTTTTGCTGCTGTCAGTCTGTTTATTGTCGTATTTCTCTCTCTCTCTCTCTCTCTCTTTCTCAGGTTTGTGCAATGATTGTATTGCATATGTGGAGTGTGGGTACTGAATGCTTTTGTAGGTATCTGCATAGGCCCATGTGATGGCCTCTGCACCAATTGTAAGGCAGCATTGGCTAATTGCATACAGCCAGTTGTGTACTGATTGCATGTCTCACTGTGATTTCAGGACAGTGCTATAAAATGGTATGTGAGATAGGCGTTGCCCTTTCAGATTGTAAGGGCGTGGACCATGCTGGTATGCTGTTGGAAAATGTTCTGTGAGTGTGAAGGTTAGTACATCTCTCATGCTTCATGCTGTGTTGTGAATTCAGGTTGCTGCATTTCTCCCACCTGTTCCCTGTAGTGAGTGTGTATGCATACTGACACCCACAACTATATTTATTATGTATTGCTATATATACATATGTGTACATATACATACTGTCATATATGTACATTAGCTGACAATATTGGGTACAAGCTAACAATTTTCAGGGCTGTTTCTGTTAACACACACTAGTATGGGAATCCAGTAATTGGGACAGTGAAGGTCTGTCTGACATGCTTAGGGTAGTACACATACTATATTGCCTTTATCTTCATTCATACTATTACATGTTCCACTTATTTAGCACTATATTCCTGTATGAGAGTCATGTCTTGCTGGTAGGTCGTACAGACTAGTGTTACAATGGTCTTGTGGTAGGGCCTACTAGTATGCTTGTATTTTGCTTTCAAATTGAGTACAGGGTCTATCAATCAAAGTGCTGGAGGCACCTTCCAGCAGTTAAGGGGTTAGTAGGTCTCACAGGAGTCAGGCTGTGTTGCAGATTCTGGATGCTGCATTTATCTTCACTGTCTCCTGTAGTGAGTGTGTATGGATACTGACACCTACGACTATATTTCATATGTATTACTATATATTTATATATATGTAAGTGTACATTTACATACCTTCTTATGTGTACATTACCTTACATTATTATGTACAAGCGAACAATTAGTAGGGCTGTTTCTGTTAACACTGAACTAGTGTGGGAATCCAGTACTTTGGCCATTAAAACTCTACCTGAAATGCATTGGGTAGTACACCTCCTATATTGCCTTTATATTGATTCCTACTATTACATGTTATATTTATTTTAGCAGAATGATCTCATGTGGTGGTCATGGCTTAGTGTTAGGTCATACAGACTAATGTTACCAAGGTCCTGGGTTTGAGACTGGCAGTGGGAATTTATTTTTCTTTCCAAACCTTCCAGATGAGTACAGGACCTGTCAATCAAAGTGCTAAAGCCACCTTTAAGCAGTTAAAAGGGTTAGTGGGTCTCAGAGGGGTCAGGCTGTGTTGCAGATTCTGGCTGCTGCGTTTATCTTCACTGTCTCCTGTAGTGAGTGTGTATGGATACTGACACCTACAACTATATTTCTATGTATTACTATATATTTATATATATGTATGTGTACATTCACATATCTTCTTATGTGTACATTACCTTACATTAGTATGTACAAGCGAACAATTAGTAGGGCTGTTTCTGTTAACACTGAACTAGTGTGGGAATCCAGTAATTCGGACATTAGAACTCTACCTGAGATGTATTGGGTAGTACACCTCCTATATTGCCTTTATATTGATTCCTACTATTACATGTTATATTTATTTTAGCACTATGTTCTTGTATGGCAGTCATGGCTTAGTGGTAGGTCATACAGACTAATGTTACCAAGGTCCTGGGTTCGAGACTGGCAGTGGGAATTTATTTTTCTTTCCAGACTTTCAAAATGAGTACAGGACCTGTCAATCAAAGTGCCATAAAGGCACTTTTAAGCACTTAAAACCAGGTCTGCGCTCATTTGTGCGGAGCTCACGCATGCGCACTTGCGTTTAGCTCCGTGCACACAAGCACACACCCGCGCTATTTTCTTTGAAAGAAAAGAAAAAGGGGTGACAGGAAAGTGGTGAAAAAGGGGTCACAAAGAGGGTAAGACAGTAGGGAAACAAGCGTGGGATTTGCAGGAGGGATGTAGGTAAGGCCCATAGATGCCCATGTCTTTAGCAGCAACAGCTGTGCATTTCCATGTATTTTGGTGAGACATTTGAAACCTTCCACCCCTGAGAGAGGTGTCAGGACAACATTAATGTTTGTTGTAGAGCCAATTGTAATTAACAGTTTCAATGTCAAGCGGACATGTGTGCGACATGGACAGCTATGTATGGGGCGTAATTTTTTTGTGGGTACAGAGTGCCCTTTTTTTTTTTTTTCAGGGAGAGTGGTATGTCAGGTGAAGGAAGTCGGTATAGCTGGGGAGGTAGGTTGGGTAGGTTAACAGACAAGACAGACAAGACGCATACAGGGGCGGTGTATGACACACGTGGGGGGGTTACACAATTGACGGGGACGGAGGTTGGGATATCCAAGACGCATGAGCCCACAGATGGCAACAGTGGAACTGATATCCCCACCCATAGGCAGTTGCCACTGTTCCTTCACAGCCCAGGACAGGGCTGTGCTGGGGGCTGTGTAGGCAGGGCAACGGCCGGGGCCGTTAGCTGTGCCACACGAGCCTCGAGCTGGCGTAGGGGCCCAAGAACGGAGTCTTGGATCTCCCTTCGCACCACAGACCGGACACCTTGGAGGGTGAGTGGACGAACTCCTCCGGCCACGCTTGCAGAGGGGACGGGCCCCATCCCCTGCAGCGCTTCCACCCGAAGGTGGCACAGGGCCACCGGAGGAGGGTCCAGCCTGGGCACTAGTGCCAGGTGCAGTCGCCAGCTGAGGTGGGAGAGGTGGGTCCGCTGGGACCTGCCTTCCCAAGCGTTCTAGGTTTGTGAGTAGTTATGTTAGTTTGGGTTAGTGGCATATTATTCCATTCAGATTAGTTGTAACAGCATGCATTGGTATTCCCATTAAACAAACACCCAGATATTAACACCATTGAACAAGGGGCATATCAATATCACATGCATTATTTGAACGGAAATACACAATCAAACAACATGCAGGGTTGATTAATGGCAACAGGCCATCAGATTTGCAGGTATGAACAGGGCACATGCACGAACAGACATGCATATATGTTTGGAACGGACAAATGTCCATGGTTAATGAAATGTTCACATACCAATATTTATTGGGTGTTGTTATATGGAATTATAGGGTTGGGTGGAGATAGAAAGTGATGACACATTCATAAGTTACACATTGATATACATTTGTAATAGGTACACAATTAAGTTGAGGCTGATGTTTCAAAATGATTTTTATTTGACTGTCATGCTACACCTGTTACAAATACATCACTATCCTACTTATTTTTAATTTGCTCAGATACATCATCCTGTTACACTTTGATGACAGGACAGGGGACAACTATGGCTGTTTAGTCTGTCAGATAATCATTCATTCTATCTGCAGATTGTTTACTGTTATCACCATATACAGATTTTGGCCTTGACATTCCAGATTCAGACACACTGAAATCAGTTTGGGATGTTAATTTGTACTTCACACATGCATTTAGTTCTGTGGAAACACACTGGGGCTAATATATTCAGGGGTTATTACTACTTTATTTATTCATACATGACCCTTTCTGTCACTCTCACACATCCTGCAACTTCACAGTTCAGGTTGGTACTTCTAGGCTTTGTTCACATATTAGACCTGTGGTGATTCAAACACTTTCCAACAGCCTCACTTCTGTCATGATTCAGCATTTCAACAGGGGATAAATCACACATGTGACTACCTCAGATTCTGAAGCTGTACTCTGGAGACTACTGCAGGTTATACTACATTTAATTAATGGTGGGACATCTGTATTACAGCACTATTTATTTCTATAAATTATTTTTCCAGTCACACTTGCATACTGATGAACTTGTTGCAGCCATACCTGCAAACTTTCAATTCTTGCTTGCACATTAGATTACTTTTAATCAATACACTGCAGTGTTCTGATACATGCTACACTATAATATTTATTTACAAGTACTAGATGGGGTTACTAACCTGCATGGTGGCGCAGCCGCCAGATCACGGTTATGCGTCTCACGGTTCGCAGAGCGGACACCTGCAGCTGTAATACAAAGGAAGTAATATTGGACTACACATCTCCATGGTATCAGCTAGTTGAAATCCTTACATACATGAGTAAAATGTAACTTACTCAGTAGTGGGGCGTTGGGCATATCCCGGGCCTCCTGGATCCATTGGGTCAACTGGTCTTGCTTGCGCCACTTCAGGTCCGCATGGTGGTGACGGACCTGCTCACCAGTGCGTGGAATGCCAGTAGCACTGGTCAGATCACGAGCCAACTGGTCCCAGGCCTCCGCCCTATACGCTCCCCATGAGACCTGGCCCTGCATGAGTTGGGCCTCGTGATGATGGACAAGGAGCCAGACCATGTATCTGGACTCCTCAACGCCCCAACGCTGTGCTCGAAAGCAACGTCCCTCACCTACTCCACTCATTCTGACTGCAGGTCTGTTCTACAATCGGTTATGGTGTGTATTCCCGCCTATGGGGCTTATATATGCTGCTTTTCCCGCACATTTCTCTGATTGGCCGTTTTGGAATTGTATCTACTTCACTGAAAATGCTTTATCATGCTCCATTCTGTATTTTATCCCATATATATGCTATTTCTGCATTTCTAGGTATTGCTGTCATGGCTTAGTGGTTTAGTACCTTGACTCTAGTGCATGGTATCCTGGGTTCGAATCTAACCACTGATTTTTAATTTTCATGACAGAAATGAGTTGAGGACCTGTCAATCAAACATGCCATAAGCACTTTTAAGCACTTAAAAGCAGGTCTGCGCTTGTTTGCGCGGAGGTAACGCATGCGCACTGACAGTTAGCTTGTGGGAGCGGCGCGCAAACGGTGTGCACTGGGATAAACCTTAATTGGCTAGTGACACACATGTTGAGCTAAGCACAGCTAGTTGCAAACAGTTTCAGCCTGTTAAACCGGTGCTTAGCAACGGGCATACCGATTGCAGCTTTTTAAACACTACGCAGCTACGAGCACTGTGTCTCACAGCAGCTTAGCTGTCGGTACATTTCTACTTATTTTTATTATTGTGTTACTTTAATATGTATGCTCCATTTCATTCCGTTTTACAAAAGGGTATACTTTTACATTTGGACAATACTGTCAGGGGCTTTTTTAGTGCTTATTTACAAAAAAAAAAAGGTTGTTGTGTGGGCTCGAACCCTGCCTGCCTACTCTTAAGCTGGCAACTCTACCGCTAAGCTATTTCTTCTTGGCTTACTTTGCATATGTAGTTCTCATATTCTTTTCCACTTATTGCTAACTGCAGTTGCGCTAGTAGCACACCCACGCACACAAGCGCACACAGTAGCACACATTTACGGGGGTTAAAAAAATAAAACAGTTTTTATTTTCATTTTATAGCCTCTGTTCACTTTGTACACTGATGGTCTGTGGGGGAATGTGTTGTGTAGTGTGTTTGTTTACATTTCCATGGCTTCTCTCGTGGCTGTTTACTTTCAGCCATTATACACTTACGGGGGCGTGTCCGCATGCAGGGCTTAGCCTACGGACACGCCCCCTACTCTCTTACACGGACCATGTAAGAGTTACAGTGTGATTCAGCATGCCTCATGCACCTCATGCATATGCATGACATGCTGACATCACACAGTTTAACTGCAGCCTCCATGTAAGAGTTATAACTCTTACACGGAGGCTTCCTGAATCTGGCCCAAGGTCTACACTAACATTAAAGGTGCATGTAAAGCAAAACCTTATTCACATCTAGGAAGCTCTGACTACCAAGCCATCATGCTGGTTCCAGCTTATAAATCCATACTGAAAATCAGTACACTGGCTAGAAAACAAATAAGGATCTGGCCAAAGGGAGCACTCTCAGCTCTACAAGACTGCTTCAAATGTAGAGGCTGGTCAGTGTTTAGAGAGGCTGCTGTGACAAACCATATTGACTCGGACACATACACTGAGTCAGTCACAGCTTACATTTCTAAGTGTGTGGAGGATGTAACAAACACCAAACGGGCAAATCAAAAACCTTGGCTAACTAGTGAGTTGTACGAGCTCTTGAAAGTAAGAAATGTGCTTTTCAAATCCCAAGATATGGAAGCTTTAAGTGTAGCCAGTGCCAAAGTGAATAAAAGTATCAAAGAGGCGAAAAAGGTCCTATGGCAGAAAAATCCAAAGCCACTTCAGGGACCAGAAGGATACCAGGCAAATATGGTAAGGAATTCAAACCATCACCAACTACAAGCCTACATCAGCTTCATGTGATGATAGCATCGAGTTCATTAACCAACTGACCAAATTCTTAAGTAGGTTTGATGCTGATAACAAAACAATAGCATGCAGAATCCATGAAGACAAGGATGCAGCAGTGGTGATCTTCAATACAATCGATGTCACCAGAATCCTAAAACGTGTCACCCTGAGGAAAGCAGCTGGCCCTGACAACATCATGGGCAAGGTACTAAGGGAATGTATGACAGAACTGGCTACAGTACTCACTGACATCTTCAACACCTCAATCCATCTAGCCAGTGTTCCAAAATGTTACAAGGAGATGACTATCATAACTCTATGCAAGAAACCACAGCCGACAACTCTGAATGACTACCAACCAGTTGCTTTAACCTAAACAGTAGTACCTGGAGAGGCTGGTCAAAGATCATATAGCCTCAAGCTTAGCTGTGACAATGGACACTCTTCAATTCACATACAGGACAAACTGCAGTACAGGGGATGCCATCTCACTAGCTCTCCATGAAACACTGACCCACTTAGAAAGCAAAAACTGCTATGGAAGACTGCTATTCATCGATTTCAGTTGTGCCTTCAACACCATCATCCCTCAGAATCTGATATCAAAGCTACTTCTACTGGGCATAGATTCTTAATGATGCAATTGGATTCTGAGCTTCCTTACTGAAAGGCCTCAAAAAGTTAGTGTGGGAGACAACAGCTCTAGAATTATTATCCTGAACACAGGAGTACCGCAGGGGTGTGTCTTAAGCCCTTTCCTTTTCACTCTGCTGACAAATGACTGCATAACCAGACATGAGATGAACAGGATCATCAGATTTATGGATGACACCACTGTTATAGGACTGGTTAAAGACAGAGATGGGGAGGCCTTCAGGAACGAGATTGATCAACTACTGGTCTGATGTGATAATTTAGCACTGAATGTTAGCAAGACAAAGGAGTTGATTGCTGATTTCAGAAGATCTAAAGTACCACATAAACCTCTAGTGATGAAAGGGATGACTATGGAAAGGGTCAAGAGTACAAAGCTCTTGGGGTTCATATCACGGAGAACTTATCCTGGTCAGTCCATAGCTCAGCAATGCTTGCACTTTCTAAGGAAACTTAGGAAGGCAAAATTACTGAGCTCCGTACATCAGACCTTTTATAGGGGCACCATTGAAAGTGTCTTGACCAACAATATTACAGTCTGGTATGGGAGCTGTAACAATCAGGATTGGAAGGCTCTTAACTCATTAACCCCGACTAACATCTCATGGCGCCTCTGTGCTTAACACCAAGCATGCTGTGAGACAGTAGGAATTCCATGTTGTTGCACCCGAGTGCCTTCTACCAGTGCAAGTAACTTTCCAGTAATATTTTAGTTCCATGCTTGAAAATTAAGTTGAAAAAGTAACAGAACTTTGTCAGTTACCTTGTCAGCTTTAGTTTCAGCGTGGAGTTTCATGGTATTCATATATGACTTTTATGAGAAAATCGGCTTGCAATGCACCCTCTCAATAGCAAGCTGATTTAGTATGCTTTTCAGCAAGCAAGTAGGGGCAGCCAATGGAAGTCACCACTTGCTTAACACCACCACCCCTCTGACTCTGTTCTGTCCAAAGAATAAGAAACAGCTGCAATGGAGTTTTGTTGAAAAAAACCCTGACTCACTTCAGCGATCGATTTTTAACTTCCGAGCCTGCCTAATTCCTCAGTAAGGTTAGATGGTCTTATTTCATAGTTTTGGTCTGTTTTTCCTTAAGTTGTGTTTTTTCAGCAAGCTACTGGCCAAGGCTGCAGTTAGAAAATAATGACAACTATTTCCGTGGCAGATGTCATATCCTAGCAAATATCGTTAGTTTGTACAAGCAATATTTAGGAATGATCCCTAGTTTTGTGCAGCTTTCTTGCTCTAAGAGGTATACTTCAACAAAAAAAAAAAAAAAAAAGAAATTTGATCATTAATTATTATGCCTCCCTAATGCTTTCAATTTTGTTTATTTTGAGTGCTCCCTGGCAGACTTCATACTAAAATTCAGTTCAGGTTGCCATGACAACTGTTTTTTTTTTTTTTTTGCTGCTAGGCAAAACTTGTTATTCAACTTTTAAAGCTTGTACAAGCAATGTAATGATCCCTAGTTTTGTCCAGCTTTCTTTCTCTAAGAGGTTGCAAGGTGGGCTTCAAAAAGAAAAAAAAAGGAATCTGGTCATTAATTATTATGCCCCCCCCCCCAATATGTTCGTATTGGTTTCTTCCAGTGCTCCGTTTTTCACTTTAGCTACTATGACAATGAATGGGCTACAAATGAGGTAAAACACATTAGTTTATTTATTTTTCCCCTGCTTCACTAGTTCAGCTAACCAGACTCATTTGTAAGCACTAGTGAGTGCTTTGTATCAGAAGTTGTAATGCTGGCAGTCACTCTTATATGTACTCAGTAATGTGCAACTGCTAGGTGTCTTACTCGAATGCAGATTTTTGCTGTGTATCAGGAATGGCTTCTTTCTCCTGAGTTTGAGTAACCTTGAAATTAATATATATGTGGGGAGCAGACCCATAAGTTGGGGCTGCAAGAGAGCTTTTCCCTGCAAAATCACCTTTTTTGTGGTCTTTATTTTTTGAATGTAAATGGCGCTCACTTTCCTTTGCAGTCGCTGTTTTGTAGATACAGTTTTGTGAGGTGACCACAGTATTCAGTAGTGTGCCAAGTAGCACAACAGTTACCTTCTCATGTTCTTTGGGAAATGTGAAATGTGTGTGCAGGCAGCTCATAAAGTTGACATGATTACTGGTAATATTTACTGTTACCATGGTATCTTCTATCCTGTTTCTGTAGGTTATAAGTTACATTTCAATTCTGTCTTTTAAATAAAAAAGCCGATATCTTACATCCGTTGCACAGTATTGGCAACAGTTGATAAGCACGTATTTTATAATCTGTGGAAGAATAGAAAGAATTTTGAACCATTTTTTTTTAACTAAGTTGATTTTAGTACTCTTCATGTGTACTAAAGCACCAGGGCAGCCTGCTCTTTTATTTATGCTTCAGGCATTCAAGTGCCATTCTCACCTTATTCTGTTTGCATTTTTAAGTTATTTTAGGGGTATAAGAACTTGGATTTTAGCTAAAACAAACTGTCTATGGATGACATATATCTTATTCAGATCATTAAGTTTCCCTAGAGGAGGAATTTAGCCTTTTTCTCATAAAGCGGGAAAGTGACTCATTTATCTTCCAGGCTTACACTCGGGCCAGATTCCAAAATAATTGCTCTCAGAATAAGTAACTTACTTTGGTTTACACACTATTCTGAATCATGTGTACTGACAACAAGTCTTTTGGAATCTGACCCCACCCCCCACCCCAACCTTAGTGTAAGCCTGCTTTATAGATAGGTCTTACATTGAGAACAAGTTTTCTGGAACTAGAGCAGGCTTACACCAGACTAAGTCATTTACATTGAGTACAACTCTTTTGGAATCTGTCCCACTGACTCCCATCTATGGCTGATTCCTCCTTTCTTTGTCTTTACATTCTGGACAAGTGAAGTTCCTAGGATTTTTGACCACTACATGATTAATGACCAGTTAATTCATCTGTATGTTATATATATATATATATATATATATATATATATATATATATATATATATATATTTAGTTACCATGTCCTTTATTATAAATCATTTACAATTCATGGTGAAATCACTAGCTGCCCTGTATGCAACATCTCTCTGGATCTCAAGGAAACCTACCTTCATATCCCCTTCCATCCCCCCTTATTTATTTATTTATTGATTGATTGCCATTTGTTGACTGGGGAAGTCCGACTGGGTCAGAAACCCATTTTCATCAAAGTCCCATGGAGAAAAGCTCCACATAAAATACATAAAACATTTGACAATAGACAATTATACATCTGTTTGGATACAGATAACTATTTAGCTAAGTTATATATTCTAACACAGAAATTTACTTATGTGGTATGGTTGATTGATTCATTCAGTAAATACCTTGCTGCGTTTAGAAATGCATATAAAATAAAGAGTAGTACATTTACAGTTAATTTTATAATTTTATAGAGTTGGTTTCAGATAAGGATTATTGAAATTGAGGGAGTGTAATATTAGAGGGAAAAAGTGAATAGCTGAGGGAATAGCCATTCGGAGGGTAGTAGGTGATAATGTACAGATGAAGTTGATGGAAGGTGTGGGAAAAACGTAACAGGAGCAATAACATTTTAATGTATGTCACTGGGAGCAGGGAGGTAGGTTGTTAGAAAGGAGATTAGTTAGATTTAGAAGATAGTGGGGGGATGGTGAGAGATAGTGGGCAGTGCCAGTACTGAGTTTGGAGAAAGAGCATAAGACATAGTGAAGTAGAGGACAGGCATATAAAAAAAAACAAATTAGGTAGTATGAGATAGGAGCTAAAAAGTCAGAGTCGAGTATGTGAGTTTTAGGGGGGAGAGCAGGAGCAGATATGGCTGTTGATAAGATGTTTTTTTAAAGTGAATTTAAAGTTCCAAAATTAGTCTAAGATGCTAATGCATGAGGGGAGGGTATTCCAGAGTTTTCAAATACAGAGAGAGAGAGTATAGGCTTTTGCCAGCTCTTTTATTTGGTTTGCATACTTCTAAGAATTGTTTGTTAGTGGAATGGAGACTTTTGGATGGATTGTAAGGTTGTATGATAGACTTTTGAGCTGGGCATCTTTTCAGGAAATTTGTACATTTTGCTGTTTCTTCCTTGCATTTTCAGTTCTCTGCTTTGTCCTTCAGCTTCTCTACTGCCCCAAGGGTATTCACCAAATGCCTTGCTCCTGCGATTACCTTTTGCAGGAAGACATGTGTTCAAATCTTTCTGTACCTGGACAATCTGCTCATTCAAGCTTCTACCCCTGACACTCTGCTTCAGGACCTCAGATTTACTATTTCCCTGTTACAGAGTCTGGAGTTTACCATGAACTTCCAGAAATCTGCTCTGATGCCTTCTCTGCATGATGTTTTCCTTGGTCACTGGAGGAAATGTTTCATTTGGTGGTCAGGGGAGTGATTGTGAACACCTGGACAAACTGCAGAAGGCATCTCCGTGGGAAATGTTAATTTGGTGTCAGGACAGTGATTATGAATAACTAGACAGACAGGGATTGCTGGGGGAAATGTTTCATTTAGTGGTCAGGGGAGTGCTTGTGCATACCTGGACACACTGCAAACAGGATCCTTACTGGTCTTTGTCCTTGCAGATGGTAATGACTCTGTCTTGTATTACACCTGTACAAGGAATATGATGCATGTTTACTCAATAGATAATGTGATGCAATTTCCCACCTGCACATTCGATGTTCGTTTCTGAATTTTTCATTTTGGTGCTTGTACATACCAGGAAATGTTACTGAAAGGTTGTTTTGGGGAAATCTTTCATTCTGGTGCCTGTGCATACATTATATTGAAGGACTCGCATGGGTGAATGCTTTATTTTGGCAGTTTAATACTAGCAAATCTTACAAACGTTACGTTTAAGGAAGCATTTAATTTTGGTGATTGTGCATACCTCAACATTCTACTGAAGGGGTTGCTTGGGAGAAGTGCTCATGTTGGTGGTTGCACATACTAGGAAATGTTACTGAAGGCTTGTTTGTGGAAACATTTCATTTTGGGTGCATATATACCTGGACATAATTATGAGGATGTTGCTTGGGGAAATAATTCACTGTGTATCAGGGAAGTGCTTGTGCATACATAGTCTCACTGCTGAAGTGACTGTTGGGCCAATTTGTGTCATTTTGGTGCCTGTGCATACAGAATGCAAACTGGAGGGGTTACTCAGGACATATACAGTCTGCAAATTACATTGGGTTACATTACTTCTGCTTGCATTATTCTATTTGTGATTATACTACCTGAGTGAGATAAAGGTTATCACTAGGTGACTCCTGACAGCATGGAGCTACCATATTTTTTGTGCATTTCTCCTGGCTTTGTTAGTCATGTGTGGAACATAACAGCTGCACAATGTAATACAATGAATGCCTACTCAACAGGTTATGTGCAGCAATTATCACCTGTGCCTCAGCATGCATACCTTTGCAGTAATGAAAGGAAGGTCATCATCACATTAGCAATACGTGCAGTTACAATGTAACACTGAGTCATGATCACTTTTCTGGGAAAAGTCTCAGCTGCTGTCACCGTTATTCACATAAGCAAAAGTCGTTATAATTTTGATGAATGCACACGCCAGGTTGTGTTTATTCTCTGCTTGGAGTCATTGCAAGCAACCCCTCTCATTCTTTATCAACTGCCACCCTCCTAAACCCCTGATTTTTTTCTTGCTGTATATATATATATACATTTATATATTTGTACATATGCGTGTATATGGATATATATATATATATATATATATATATATATATATATATATATATATATATATATGTGTACATAATGTATTTGCACATATATACATTGTTCACACACACATATATATATATATATATATATATATATATATATATATAATTTTGATGATTGTGCATATTTCAACATTTTCATGAAGGGGTCATTTGGGTGAATGTTTCATTTAGGGACATGTGTATAACATGTAGCAATGAAGATGTTGGTAGGGGAAATAATTCATTTGTGTACGAGTCAGTCATGGGTGGAAATGGTCAGTCAGTCATGGGTGGAAATTGGGTGGTAGGAAGAAGGGCTCAGTAACATCCAAGTGTTATACTATTTTGACTGAATTATAATGATATAGTATTTCTACTGAATTATAATGAATGCCTCTGCACTCCACACTAACATGTATTAGAACATGCTAATGCAAATCCTGTGTGTGTGTGTGTGTGTGTGTGTGTGTGTGTGTGTGTGTGTGTGTGTGTGTGTGTGTAGTAATAGGTATGTACCTCTGCAGCATCATCACTATTTATGTACTTAATGCAGGGAATACTGCCTCTGTGGCTAGGATGGAATATTTGGATGGGCTAACCAAGGAATGCACATGATATGCATATATATGTAGTCTTCTAATACATCTGTCAAATATCAGTAGTAATCTGTTTGCATTTTCTTTCCTGTGCAGGTTTGTCCACCTTCTGACACTGACATGGCTTCACGACCAGGAGAACGACTAGTGAGAGTGTGGGTATGTGGCTATTCCTACATTCAGTGGGCTGCCAGCCATGCCTCTGAAACTGAAAACCAATACAACTTGAGCTTCCCCACATCCAGTGAGAAGGTATACTGGATTGCAAGAAGAGGTATGCTTTGGAGCGGAGTACTGCAGTTGTTGGAAGGGAAGTGTTCGATCTACCCTGAGCCTGTCAGTCTTGTGCTGCACATTGGAGGGAATGATGTCCTCAGTCAACCACTCTGAAGGCTACAGTTTCAAATCACAGCAATTTTTGAACACCTGCAGTCGTGGTGGCCACGTTGTCATTTTGTGTTGTCTGATATAATTCCTCAACAGATATTGAAAACAGAAAACCATCAACAGGCAGCTCACAAGGCCAGACATTTACAGAATGGGTTCATGCATGGCTTGATGCACAGGGTCGGTGGATCTACAATCTGCCATGACAGCATAACTGCGGAAGATGTTCACCTGTTCACAAGGGATGGCATTCATCTAACTGAGGAGGGCATTGTGTTGTTCTTGACTAACCTCCACAATGGCATGAGGAGAGCTATGCAGGATTGGTAACATGCAGCTTGTGAGAAGAATAGAAAACACCCATGACCAAGTAGGACCAGTATGGTAAGTAAAACTCTATTATGAAGTGTGTTCTGTAAAATATATTTTCTGAGTTTGGCAAATAACTGTGATAAGGAACTGGTGAAAATGCTGAGAAAGAATAACTGTTTCAGGAGAGTGCTACCACGTACAATCTAATATGTCAGTGACCATCCTGCAATACTTTATTATTTATTTTGCTTTTGTCAGGCATGTGTAGAGTTTAGATGACAGGAAGGGCTTAGTAATACAGAACATGATCCCTTAAGTCCACTACTGAATGGACACGTAAAGAGAAAAGGCAAAAGTAAGGCAGACTGCTGACACTGAAGGAGGTTGTGAGGCTGCAGTGGTATCAGCTGTCTGAGTGGGTAGCCAGCACAGCTATTGGACAGATCAGATGGCCTTGTCTGCCACTGAAGTCCCATGCCTGTCCTGTGTTCATTAGTGGAGTGGCAGTCGTTAACTTGCTTTTTCTTTATACATGTACCATTTCAGCAGTATGTTGGCTACACCAAGAATGTGTATATTTACAATCATATGTGTCTACATGGTAAAACAACTGGGTCTGAATGCTGTACACATGTACAAATAACAGTTTTTTTAGGACTCATGTTATGGAAACTATGATTTTTTCATATTTTGGTAAATAACTTTGCAAGGGAGCATCTGAACATGCTAAGTAATACCTCATTTTGAAGACAGTATTGATAGCTCCAACATGGTAAAAGAACTTTCCCTGTATGTTGTACACATGTACAGATATCAAAGTTTGTTTCAGACTGAGGTTATGGAAATTTATGATTTGTTTTTCATATTTTGGTAAATAACTTTGCAAGAGAGCATCTGAACGTCCTAAGTAATACCTCATTTTGAACACAGTATCCATAGTTCCAACATGGTAACAGAAATGTGTCTTTATGTTGTACACATGAACAGATATCAAAGTTTGTTTCAGACTTATGGTTATGGAAATTATGATTTTTTTTCATATTTTGGTAAATAACTTTGCAAGGGAGCATCTGAATGTGCTATGTAATACTTCATTCTGAAGACAATATTCAGACTTCCAACATGGTGAAAGAATTGTGCCTATATGTTGTACACATATACAGATATCAACATTTGTTTCGGACTTGGGTTATAGAAATTTTAATTCTTTTCATATTTTGGTAAATATCTTTGAAAGAAAGCATGTCAGTATGCCAAGCAATACCTCATTTTGAAGACATTGTTACTCCTTACAATATGGTAAAAGAACTGTGTTTGTGCAGTGTATACATGTACAGATATCACAGTTTGTTTAGTCTTGTAGGATTATGAAAATTATACATTTCCAATGCTTCTCATTATTATGTCCATATCTTTGCAAAGGAGCATGGTGATGACAAAAATGATACATAATTTTGAAGCTGACATTGAGACGCACAACTTCTACACTGATATGTACCCTCTGTCTGTTACAGGTGATGAAATATTATGCTTTGTTTATTTATCAATTATGAGAAATATTATATTATTCATATTTCTGTGAATATCTCCATAAAGGACCATCAGACAGTAATGTTTAAGGTATCGTTTTAAAGCTGACATTCATACAAACAAATTAAATACAAACTGTATGGGTCTACATGGTACCTTGACCAAGATATTGTGCTTTGGTTTTCCAAAAAGGTAAAAAATATGCACAATATCAGCATTCCTTGCCAATTATTTAATAATGACTCTGATATGCACTATCAACATTTACACTGTTGGAAAGGTCAGTGTCTGCTGATCAACTTTCACATTTACATTTTTACTTTAGCTCTTATAGTTAAAGAGTTATGAACTTTTGTTTTCTGTATGGTATTAGAAATGGATATTCTGAAAATGAGCTCAGGCTGCACTGTTGTTCCCATGGTGGAATTAAGCAGGCAGCTTTTTCTGAGCTGCTCCAGAGTGAATGAGTTAAGAGAGTTGTAAGGTCAGCAGAAAGAATAATTGGTACCTCCTTTGCATCTTGGGAAGATCTACACAAATGCTGGGTCATTGACAGGGCCAAAAAGATTTCCAGCGATCCAACGCATCCTGCCAATGGTCTATACACTCGCTTCTCCTCAGACAGAAGATACAGAAGCCTGCATTGTAAGACCACCAGACTAAATAACAGTTTCTTTCCACTCTCCATTAGACTGTTGAACTCTTGGTAAAAACAAACCATGAGTCTGTCGAAACACTCAACCCCTTCTGTTACATAACTAGCCTATCAAGTGGCTTATTTTATGGATGTGCAATAACCAAGTGGAATACTAAGATAGCTCATCTACCACACTGAAGGACTGTAAAGTGCAATATACAAACTGTGCAATAATTCAGTCTAATCATAGATATGCTACTATTTTTTTCAATTTTACTTTGACAATATTACCTTCATATTGTTCCTTGTCATCCTTGTCTCCTGTTCTGGGATGGGTGTGGGTCACTGCTGTCCTACTATTGCTACTTATTAAAATTCTACTTTGATATTTTATAGGCTCATAGGTGTGTTCATAGGTGTGTACTAGGTTAACAGCCCTGGAGCCTATATAAGCCTAGCCCAAGAAGTTTTTCTGGCATCATGCCACCCAAAGTTAGTTCCCAGTGCCCCTGTCAAGCAGTGCCACTGAAGTGATGCCTGGGGTGAACTTCCTATTGCCCATCCACTCATCAAGATTTCTCTTAAAGAGTGCCAGTGAAGTGCTCTGCTTGACGTGAATGGGAAGTTTGTTCCAGAGTATGGAAAGTCTCTGGGATAGGATCCTGTGCCTCCAGCATGTTCTGTTTATTGTCGTAATGAGGTTTAGGTCCCTGGAGTGTGTGGCAGGGAGGGATTGGGATTTCTTTAAGTGTAGCATATCTAGCAGCTCTTGGTCAGACATGGCTTTGTAGGTCAAGCACAGATTGCCTCTAAGTAGGCGATAAGAGACAGAGTATAGCTGGAGATTTTTAAGTCTGTCTATATAGGGCATGTGTCTAAGGCCTAAAATCCTCTTACTGAGGTATTTTTGTGGCCTTTCCAGTTGTTGTAGGTGTCTAGTGAGATGCATACCAAATGGGGAATTGTATTCCATAATAGGAAGAATGAGGAATGGGTAGGGAGGGATTGTGACCTTTTTCTGCCTGGATGAGAAACATTTTGTAATGAGATATGCCACATAGAAGGACTTTCTGACTACAGTCGCAATGTGATTATCAAACAAGAGGTTGCTGTCAACCTGTGTCCCCAGGTCTCTTATCACACCTTCGGTGTTTAGTGGACTACCACCTATGTGGTAGTTCATGGGCACCGAATTTTTCCCAAAGGGAATGACAATGCACTTTTTGACATTGAGCTTAAGGCCATGGTTCTGGCCACCAGTCATTGGTGTCAGTGAGGCCTTTTTGTAGAATGTCTATATCAGTTGAAGAATCAGTAATGGCTCCCAGTTTGCAATCATCTGCAAACTTGATCAGCCAGAGTCCCTTTGTGTTGGCTTGAACTTCAGAGAAGTATATGTCAAAAAGGAGAGGACCTAGAACCGATCCCTGTGGGACATTACTTGTAACTGGCTGGTAGTCAGATCTGGAGTCTGCTATTTTCACAGTCTGGGTTCTATCAGTGAACCAGTTGGCAACCCATCTTATGACATAGGGGTTTATGCCTAGTTTACTGAGTCTATCTATGATTCCTGAGTGAGGGATAGTGTCAAAGGCCTTGGCAAGATCTAGGTAGGCTGTGTGAACTACCTTGCCCTCATCCACAGCTCTGGTGACAGACTCGAAGAAGTCCATCAGATTGAGCAGGCATGATCTACCTTTCACAAGCCCAAACTGCATGGGGTCCAGAGTTTGGAGATTCCCTATTTCCTTATTTATAACATCCTGGATGATGTGCTCCATAGTCTTACATATCAGACTCATCAGGCTAATGGGGCGGTAGTTTCCAGCGTCTGTAATCGCTTCCCCTTTGTTGAGTGGGATGACCATAGCAGTGGGCCATTCAGTAGGAACAAAGCCTGAAATGAGGCTGTGATTGAACAGGGTACTCAGGTGTGGTGCCAGTTCACTTTGTAATTTATGTAAAACACAGCCAGGGATATTATCAGGTCCCATGGAAGCTGTATTCTTAGCTTTGGACAGTGCAGTTTTTACATGTATAGCTGTCATAATAGGGACTTGGCATTCATCAGGTATTGTGATAGGCTCTTTAGGGGGAGAAAGGGGGGTAAAGTTTGCACTGAACCCATTGGCCAGTATGATGGCAATATCAGTTGGTTCTGTATATGTACTGCCATTGTGTTGTAACTCAGAGCAGATCTGTGTATTGTCATGTAGATTCTTGGCATAACTATAGAATGCCTTGTGGTTGCCTATAGAATCAGCAGCAATTTTGCTTTCATAGCTAGCTTTAGAGGTTATGATGATGGATTTCAGTTTTTTGCTGAGGCTAACAAGGGAGTTTTTCCAGTCTTGGGACTTCACCCTTTTCTGAAACAGTTTTTTTCCTTCTGTTGTAGAGTTTGTTTATACTGGGGGACCACCAGATTGGCTTCCTTTTTTTGGAGGAGAGCATCTTGGTTCTGTTTGGTATGGCCCCTTCCATGCACTTGTGTATGTGCTCATACAGTGTATCGGTGTATGATTCAGCAGTCATGCACCTATTTTCCTTTTGCATGGGTGTCGTGAAGTTAGCCATCTCTATTTTTAGAAGCCCAAAATTGGTTTTGGAGAAGTTTTTTTGCAGTGGTTTCCTTAGGGGGGGTGAGGGTGGGATGTGGATATCCATGGTGATTAACTTGTGGTCAGATCTGACCAGGGAGGAGTTGATTACTGGTGTAGAGCAATGGTCGCCCATGTTAGTAATGACCAGATCAAGGATGTTTCTACCCCTGGTGGGGGTAAGGATGAGTTGGTCCAAGGCGATGGAATTAATGAATTCCAGAAAACATTGAGCAAGTGTGTTGGTACATGAGTAATTTTCCCAATTAATGGAGGAATAGTTAAAGTCTCCCAGTATAAGGATATTAGATTGTACCCTAATATTTTCCAGTGTGTTTAGGAATGTGGATTGGGAGTCTTGGGACATGGTTGGGGATCTGTAGCAGGCTACAACTTGGATTGCAGTTTTACTCAGTGTTAGTTGTGCCTGAAATATCTCTGATATGTTATGTTGGGTTATTAGTCTGGAGGTGTGCATATCCTTTATGAATATGGAGACACAACTGCCTTTAGTGCTTCGGTCCAGGTTTAGGGACTGAAAGGTATAGTATGAATTATAGCCTGGTACTGCCGGGGTACTCTCTGGTGCCTTGAACCCGGTCTCGGTCACTGCACAGATGTCAATGTTCTCCATTTTAAAGAGTGCTTCGAGCAAGTGCATTTTGAGATTTAGATTTCTAGCATTGAGTTAATTTTTCTCTGTCTATATGTGCAACCATTTCCTGCATTGAGAACACAGATTTGTAATTTCGTTCAGCTACACTGCTGTGTAGTTCTGAATGACAATAAAGTTTTCTTTGACTTGATTTGACTTTGACTTGACTTTTGTCTTTATTGGATAATACATTTTGTTTCACTGCTTACTGAATAAAATGTTAAAAAATTACAAATTTAAACCAGACTCTAACATTAGTGGCTGTATTAAACAAAAATATAATTAAAAGTAATCAGGAAGGCGAATCCAAAAAAAATATATATGCATGGCCCAAAACATATGTGCATGTGGTCCATAGTATGGAAGCAGACCAGGGCACATGGTACACTTAATCAGCCACAGGCTCCCTATGTACACAAAACAAATTCACACTGTAGGTGTTGGTGGTGTGAAGTCCATGAGGCATTAAGTACAGTCAGATGACCAGAGGAGATGCTGACCACAGTAGCAACAGTAACAGCCTCTTGCAGATACACATTTACTAATGTTCCTAACATTAGAAGACAGCCTCTTGCAGATACACATTTACTAATATTCCTAACATTAGATTTCCTCAGTCTGAACATGAATTCTTACAAGTTCAAATAAGCAGCAGGTACAGCCCCATTGTCTGGCACATATATGTTTATGAACTGCTCTGGCATCTTGCTTTGCTTAATTAGCATTACCTGAGATGTTCATTGTATTAATGTTGCTCATTTCCATGTCATTATATGCCCATCAGCATATACCACATGCAACCATGCTGATTGGCCTGTCTGCTTTGTGACAGCTCTGTTTCTGAATTGCACACACCCTCCCCAGGATTCATGAAGCTTGCACCAGGCGCCGGAGTAGTGTCGGCGATCTAGCAACAAATATGGCCGCCGAGTGATTCAGGTACGAGTTGTTTCCATGTGCACTACCAGCGTACGACAGAGCTGTGCAGCTCCCAGTGCATGTATGCAAATTACCCCATGTGCAGCAGTGTAGCATGCAAATGAAGGTATATAGTGATTCATGAAGTGGTGCAGGTGTAGCGTAAGCATGTAGAAATGTAAACAAAAAAAAATAGTTTACATTTCATCACACATAAAATCGGAGCCAAGAAAGCGGACCAAATTTATGTGTTATAATGTTAATATATGCCAATGGATAAATATATAGCCAATGGCATAAAACAACATGCACAACATATAAAAATAACATTTAATGTCATGGCCACACTAACGCAAAGTAAAACCACAGAGAATCTGTGCGCAAGCAGGATCACAAGGAAAATATATTTAGATGTCATAAAACTGCAATGTAACACAATTCATGATATCCCCATAATAGTCAATGGCATGCATGCTACACCACAACCATGGCGCAAGGGTTGCTAAGGGTCTGTGACAGTGTTCCATGCGGTAACTAGGAATTAGCAGTAAATGCCATGCAAATGAGTCAAGTAATACTGAATTGCAAATGCCCTGCCGGCGTAAGGATGTACCACATTGCATAGCGGTACAACACTGAGGAGTGGCCTGGAGGTAGACATGACATCAAGAGAGGGGCTCGCCACCGTAGCTGTAAGCACAGCGGATCATTGCTAATCCGTGTTGCATGTTGCTAAGCAAAGCCACAGGATAGGGATGTGGAAGTAGCCATAGCTTTGCTTAGCTAAGAGCACACAAGGTAATCGAAAGTTCATGTGAATGTGGATGAAAACGGGCACGGAACACGGTAAATGGTTGTGCGTGGTGCGCACCACAGCTGAAACAGGAAGGATACGGGAAGACAATAAGGAAATGCTGCAGCATGGTAATTGGAGTACAAATGAGTAATTAACACCTAGAAATGCACAGTGGGACATAGACAACAGCTAACAAGGCTGCTAGCAGCTACCCGCAGAACAAGAAAGGGAAGGTGCCATACAGCAAAGAAAAGAGAACTGTCACAGCAGAACAAAGCAAACTTGCAGTAGATCAGCTACCTAACACATTTCCCAACGCAATCCTGGGTTGTGAAAGTACAAAGCAAAAAAGGTGGCAGCTGTATTCATGCCTGACAATGGGAGGGGAATCGGGTTGAAAATTGAAGTAAAGGGCAATAGATGAATCACAGCAGCCAAGCGTAAGTCAACACCAAAGGCCCCACAATAGCAGTACCTGCTGTAAAACCAATAATTAAGATACCCTGCAGCTGGAATAGCACAAACACACCCAATTATACCAGCATCATCAATTGCACAATAATATAAAGTTTGAAAGCCCTCCCACACACACACTTGTGTATTCCCAGACACTCTGCACCATTGGTGTATACAGACTGGGAACTTTTAATATGTAAATGTTAGGGGCCACCATAGCTTTAATTCAGCAGCATGTGTTGGAGACTGATGGTGGTGTGGAGGATGATGCTGACAACCATCTCAGGCACCGGAGGAGGAGAACAGTGTTCAGACCTAGGGTAAACTACCAGGGGCTACATGATCTGGAGACAGCAGAGCATTACTGGGTGGACAGGGACATCATACATCAACTTGTTGAGCTGTGCCAGCCATGCCTCAGAGCCAGAAGTAACAGAGGGAAACCCATCCCAGTGGACACAAAGGTATGTGAAAGCTTGAGAATACTATCCACAGGTACCTTCCAAAGGCCAACTGGGAATATCATGGGGATCTCACAGGCATCAGCATCCAGGGTACTCCACCAGTTCCTGGATGCCTTGTTACCACATGCCAGTGAGCACATATACTTCCCCCGAACGCAGGAGGAGTTGGCCAGCAATATGCATCTCTTTCACCTTGTGGCAGACTACCCAGAGGTACGGAGTGCAATAGACTGCACGCACATACACATCAAGTCACCACCCGGTGAGCAGGGTAAGCACTACATAAACCACACGGGATTCCCCTCCATCAACTGCCAGGTCGTGTGCAATGCCCAGGGCATTATCATGGATGTGTGTGCTGGCAGCCCTGGAAGATATCACGGCTCCCACATCTGGCATGCCTCACAGCTCTATCAGGTATTAGCCAGGGGGGGGCATCCCATATGGCCACCTTGTGGGGGATGCTGGCTATGCACTGGAACCGTGGATGATAACTCCCATCAGAAATGTACACACAGCCATGCAAGAACGCCAAAAAAACAGAATCATCATGGGGCGTGTGTTTGGGATGCTGAAATCATGGTTCCGTTGTTTGGACATATCTGGTGGAGCCTTGCAGTACTCTCCAGGAACGTATGCCCACATCTTCATAGTATGTGCCATGCTACACAATATGATCCTGCATAAACAGCTGCAGCAGGAACAGAATGTTAAAGGCCCTCACAGCCCAGCACCATTGACAAGGGACCCACAGGCACAGAGGGACTCAGATCATGAACACCCTGTGCTAGCCCCAGTAGGCATACGGAGGCATGCCCAGTATGCACATGCCTTGGCAAAGAGGAAACGTATAGCACACACACTGACAGTGTAGACACTCATGGACTGACACCCTTCTCGACCTGCACATAGAGCAAACATAGATGGCACACACACACGACCACCTGTAAATTGTCATGTATAGGTGGTCTGCTGTGTGCATCCTACATAGGTAGCCCTCAACTATTGTACACACAACCGCCATTTGCAGTAAATTAAGCTATCAGCATGTGTCCATACTGTATGTACAGGTTCATAGATACATAGGTAGGTACATGCCCAACTGCTGAGGCCACTCATAAGCATAGGCAAAATGTGTCTGCTGTAACCACCCCATCGATTAACTAACTGTCCCTCTGTGGAGCAGAGCCAATTGCAGGATCACTGGGGTGTAGCCACTGTTCACCACCCACTCTGCAAGGATTCCCTGGAGTGTTAGTGATGGGTTTTGTATAATGTAATCAGGTATGTAGTTCCAAATAATGGGGAGTATCCCTGACAGGAATCTTCACAGATGTTTACATGTTACATAGTATACCTTAAACACAGCTTGCATATATAGGTAGTTCTCCACGGAATAATAAACATGTGGAGCACACAACCTCTGAAATGTGCGTTAATCACCGTTGCACTACCAGTGTCTGCTCTGAGAGGTAAGATACCACTGCCAAGATTAGAACATGCAACCATGTACACATTCATCACAATAACATACCACTAAGCTACCTAAGATGTACCGATGGCAGTCATGTATACTGACAGGATAAAACCAATGAAAGGTGTATGTTTTATATATATATATATATATATATATATATATATATATATATATATATATATATATATATATATATATATATATATCATCATATATATATATATATATATATATAGAGAGAGAGAGAGAGAGAGGGAGAGAGATAGATATATGTCGATATATGGGGATATACATATATATATATGTAGATATATAGATAAGTTAATATCTACATAACCATGGAGGTACATATAAATGGGATACCTACCACATACCGACTGCTTTACATACCGATGTGCGTAATCTCGAGGCTTAAGGTCCAAAAGAACACAGTGCCAAAACACCAGATGTGCGAAGTGTAAAATCACAATGTTAAGGGACAGTTAGTCAGTGCTTCTGGTGTTGCAGTTCAGGTAGGTTACTGTGTGTAAGTCTGTTTCTTAGGGCTGTAGTGTGTGTAAGTGTGTGTTCTGTGTGTGGTGTGTGTTCTTGGGGGACTGTAATGTGTGGGTATGGGTTAGCTTTGTGCTTCTGTTTGTGCAACCTAGGAGGTAGAATATTAAAGTAGGGGGGTGGTGTGGGGGGGGGCACAGACACCTACATGGGGGGTGTAGGGGGGCTTGGCCACCTGGTTATACATAGTGTAGGATGGTTTGTTTGGATGTGTTGGGTAACAGTGTGTCTGTGTGTGCGTGTGTGTGTTCCATGTTCGTGTTACTTTGTGAGTTACTGTCACTGTCGGTAATGTGGGGTATGGGAGTCTGGTCGCGGTACTGTGTGCGTCGGAACTCTGTGGTTTCAGGATTCCATAGGTATCCCGTATACAGAGGTTGAAGTGTTCATATATGTGTATAACATGGACCATAGTAACCACTCATTCCGCCAAATATGTGCTATGGACATGAGCCAATGATAGTGTTACCACCTGTCCCACTTTGCAAGGGACAATCCCTCTTTGGGCGATTGTTTCCTGCCCAAACATATTAAACGTGGCAAATGTCCTGGGATTGTAGGACATAATTATGTCCCATATGTACTGTAATAGTTGCATACAATAGTTACTTCTGTATCTAAAATACCTAGATGTTACAAGAAACAGGATAAGCAACTAAACTGTTACAAGAATAAGCTTATATTTAGGCAAGAAAGGAATGTTCTATCCCTTGTACTGACCGTGGGTTTGTGTCGGCCTGTAAATTCTGATGTGTGTCCCTAAAATGTCCCACTATGGCCATATGAAAAGGTGGCAACCCTAGCCAAAGAGGGTCAGTCACCAACACAACTACAAAGACTGCAAATACCTATGACAGAAATACACAGCTTTCATTTAGCACCACTTTATTACATTCAGATGTATTACTGAAGGGATTCAAGGACTAGCATCACCTGCATGCTGTTCAGGAACCACATAACAGTGCCTTAATGAATCAGCCTGCAATTACCATTTTATTAGTCCACAAAAGGATAGGTGTTCAAATAGGGAAGGAACCCTCACGCACATATCGATTATGTATAAAAGCAGTTCCTACACACCTGCATCTGCTATGCACACCCACCATCACCCCCACACCCAAACGTATTACAATACAAACTGTAATAACATCACAAATCATTCACTCACTGTACGACATCTGCAGAAGCCTTAACATACCTTGTCAGAGACACACTAACATGGCCCTATGTGAAATAGCTGCTGTTATCCAATGGAAGAGCTGCTGATGTTACAGGGTTTGTTTGCACTAGTCCTGTTTCAGAGGATTGTGTGTACACCAGGATGTGTTAGCAATTACTGAGTAACAGCACAGTATGCTACACATGTACACCAAACAAAGGATGTCTGGTGAGCACACTGTAAACCACATAACAGTTCATGCATAGCCATACAGCCTTGAGCTCACCAAACATCCTTGCCAGACTTAAACATCTGCAGAAGTATCAGGTACAAACAAACCCTGCATAAGTAGCAATGTTCTGAAATATAACAGCTGTACTCACATGTAGAACAAAATTGTCTAGCCATTACACACAGTCCACGGGAGTCATGAAGCTAATATATCTCTGTGTGTCTCCATATAGCTGTTGAAATTTATCACAAACAATACATCCAGGCCATCTTCCTCAAAAGTAAGGCAAACGGACAACGCCCAAATGCAGTTCTCAGTTATACCCCACTGTTGCCATGGTATCGGCTAATGGAGTAGCTGCACAGCTGATGTGCATCTAATTAACAACATTGGAACAGCAATTGGTGGACAGGATACCACATGTTACCAATATGTAACTAGAAAAGGATATGTTATCACACATTCAAACCATCCGTATATACCAGCGGAACGTTACAAAGAACATTGAAACACAAAATGAAAAGGATTGAATCAACAGTTAACGATACCTCGGGTTACTAATAAGGTATGTAGAACAGTCATTATGTCTGTGTATGTAGTACCTATCTGTAGTATTTAAAGTGCACGCAATCCATATAGTTGAAACAGTTACCTTGTAGTGATGTATTGTTGAGCATAGTAACACTTGTAGTATTTGTGTGTACTGCTGTAGGTCACAAGGCAAACACCACATACACCACAAGGGATGCTATATAAGGGCTTTGAACAGAAATATTCCTCACCAGCTGATGTCAGTGGAAGGGCTGGTCCAACAAGTATGTGCTATAACAGGGGATAGTATATGTTGATATATTGTAACTGTAGCCATATGTATGGGTGCATTACTGAGAATAACATGTGGAAGGTAGGGCCACTGTGCAATTATGATTTGCATTGTGGGATATTGTGCCGATAACTATGTAATGTACAGTATTGTAGGCACATAGCATTACTGTAATGTCAGGCAAACATTAGTTATGTGTATTCGCATTTACAATACACAATAAAAGGATGCATATGTCTTTTAGTCACCTCACAGTTTATCAGCATGATAGCAAAGTAAAATGGAAGAGCTAATTAACTATCCATGCACATAAGACATGTAATATGTGCAAAAGTAGGTACTAGGCTGTCTTACCAAAGGTATTTGTAAACCTAGCTAGAGTTTGTTGCCTTTTGCCACCCCCATAGGTTGGTTCCCTGTGCCTCTGAATGGCAGAGCCATTAGTTCCCTGTGCCTCTGTCCAGCAGAGCCACTGCAGTGATCCCCGGGTACATGTCTGTCTCCCATCCACCCATCAAGGTTTCCCTTGAAGAGTGCTAGTGAGGGGCCCTACCTGATGTACACTGGAATCATGTTCCAAAGCATGGGGAGTGTCCAGGTCAGGAATCTATCTGTCCAGCACGTCCTACTCATCGTTGTGGTTAGGTGTATATCCCTAGAGCATGTGGCTCTCAGGGGCCTCTGTTTAGGTGGAGCGTATCCAGCAATACAGGGTTGGACATGGGCCTTGTATGTCAAGCAGAGATCACCTATGAGTAGGAGGTATGCAACTGAGTACAGCTGGAGTTTCTTAGGTTGGGATGCATAGGTCATCTGTTTGAGTTCAGTAATCCTCTTGGTGTGGTACTGGTGTGGTCTTCCAAGCTGTTGAAGTTGTCTTGTAAGGTATATCCCAAATGGGGTGTTGTATCCTTTAATGGGTCTAATATGTCATGAGTAGAGTCACAATGGCCTCTTTTGATCTGGATGCGAACCCTTTAGAGATTGGGGGGGGCCATATAGAAGGATATTCTAACCACCTTGTCATTATGGGTATCAAAGGAGAGATTGCTATCTACTGGGGTTCCTGGATCCCTTATTAACTTTTCTGTATGTAGGGGACTAGCACATATGTGGTAGTCCGTGGGTAATTAGTTATATCCAAAGGGGATGACTATGCACTTTTAGGCATTCAGCTTGACGCCATGATATTAACACCAGGTATCCATCTCAGTGCGACCCTTCCAGAGGGTGTCTGTAACAGCTGGGGAAACAATTATGTCCCCTAGTTTGCAGTCGCCTGCAAACCTTTTCAGCCAAAGCCCATCTGTGCTTCTCTATACATCAGAGAAGTATATACTGAACATGAGGGGTCCTAGGACTGAACCCTGGGGGGCGCCACTTGTAACTGGTATACAGTCGGACCTAGGGTATGCAACTCCCACTGTGTGGATTCTGTCTGTGAGCCACTTTGCAAACCATCACATGACGTAAGGGTTAATGTTCAGGCGGATGGGTATGTTGATAATACCAGAAGGGACGAATGGTGTTGAAAGCCTATGAGAGATCTAGGTAGGCTGTGTTGACCTCCTTACCCCCATTTAATGCCTTGGTAACTGTCTCTAAGAAGTCCACCAGGTTTAGGAGGCATGGTCTGTGCCCTTAACAATGTCAAATGGGGAGGGATCAAAGGTTTGGAGGCACCCAATGTCTCTGTGACTGAGATCCATGATGTGCACAATAGCCTTGCAGACCAGGCTAGTCAGGCCTATAGGGAAATAGGTCCTATGGTCCATTGTGGTGCCACCTTTGTGAGTTGGGATAACTGTTGATGTGCACCATTCAGGGGGCACTATGCCTGATGTAAGGCTATTATTGAATGTGGTGTGTAAGTGGGGAGACAGTACATTCTGAAGTTCATGTAAAATGCAGCCTGGGATGTTGTCTGGTCCCATGGATGCTGTGATAGTGGCTTTAGAGTGTGCTTTGAGAGGGAGGGGGGAAGGTAGCAATGAACCTATCTGCCAGGTTGTTGTCAATATCAGTTGTTTCTGTAATGTTTGTGCCTTTGTGCTGTAACTCAGAGCAGATCTGGTTGTTGACATAGAGATATGTGACATAGCTATAGGATGCTTTGTGGATGTTGTTGGAATTAGTGGCATTTTAGTTTTCATAGCTAGCTTTGGAGGATCTTATAAGGGATCTCACCTTCTTACTGAGGCTGGCCAGGGAGCTCCTCCATGCATGGGATTGTACTCTCCTTTGCAACTGTGTCTTCCTCCTGTAGTACATTTTGTTTATGGCAGTGGCCCACCAGATTGGTTTCCTTAATTAGGAGTATAGCGTCCTGGTTCTGTTTGGGATAGCACAAGCCATGCACTCATGTAAGTGCTTATAGAGTGCATCTGTGTAGGATTCAGCAGTTGTAACAGTATTTTCCATCTGCATGGGTGTCATGACGTTCACCACATTTGTCATAAGAAGCATGTAGTTGGCTTTGTAGACATATTATACTGTGGTTCCCTTAATGGGGGGTGGGGGCAGGATGTGGATATCAACAGTGGTTCATGGTCGGATCGGACCAATGAGGAATTGACTTCACGTGTGGAGCACCAGTCACTCATGTTGGTAATGCCTAGGTCTAGGATATTGTTGCCCCTTGTGGGTGTGTGGATATGTTGATTCAGGGCATTTGTGTTTATTAATTCCAGAAAGCGTTGAGCTAATGTGTTGGTACACGAGTAGTTTTCCCTGTTAATGGTGGGGTAGATTCAGTGAGACTATATGATGAGTGTGGTGTGGTGCGAATGTTTACCTTCTCCACATGACTGTCAGGGTTAAACTTGGTTGGAGAGACCTTTACCTCCAGTTTGACTAGATGAGTGCATCTCCCACAGGTTGTAGTGTTGAGTGGTAGGTGGAGAGGCTTCTCTGTGCACAGCCTCAAGATGTCCAGATTCGTCAGATAGACAGGTGAGAACATGGGCAGTTGACTCTTGGACATGCCTGAATATAGAACTATTTTCACCTAGATAAGTGAGGAAAGTGAGTACAAGAACTAACTTACTCTAAGCAAGTGAGAAAAGTATGTACAAAACCTGTTTACCCTTATCTCTAGGTAATGAGGACGATTGAGTGCTATAGTAATTATTAGCTTACATAGTGCTTACAAGTTCTGAACAAGTGCTGAGCATGAATAAGCAAACCAGATAGGGTCATGGATAACATAAACACATGGCTCCCTCCCCCAACAGGTACACAAGCATATATGCATGTACACCACCGGGCCCCTGTACCCACAACTATGCAGATACAAGCTGCACTTAGGCTGCATGGGACCTGTTCACATCACAGGTTGTACCATACACATATGGCAAAACAAGATGCTCTCCACGTACACATCATGTAAAACATAGCTCCATGTCAGGTTGTGTACGCACTGAATGGTGCACACCAACAGGTATCACAACCCACAAAGAGGGAGACACCACTGATAATGGGAAGTACTGCACTACTACCCTGCTGAGTCTGGTGTGGAAGGCCATGAACCTTGATCAATTAATTGATGTCAGCAGTACAGATGTAGATGACAGTATGGCTGATGTGGGTCACGGCTGGCTGATGTCACACTGCATATCATAACCTTGCCAGGTCATAGGATATCATCACCCATACTCTGTACCACCTACACTCAGTATACTAGCTGTACATTACTATGTCACAGGAGTGTTTTGCAACTGGACTGCTAGCAGAACCAGCACTACAGAAGGTGTCTGAATAATACATGCTCATCACACCAGTGGCAGCTACAGTATGTCAGGGTTAATTAATTTTATTCCCCCTCATTGTAGTCCATACCTCACAGACAAACAGATGGCATCTGCCTATTGAAGTATGACTATGACCTAGGAGCAATAGCTGACTCAGGAGAGTTGTGGACAACATACAAAATGGGCTTTGTGTATGAGGTGTGTGTGACATATGGCCACAATCTGACAGCTACATATTGCATTGTCACCCCTATGTTAATAACCCTGTACTCATGAACTACCACCTAGGCAGCGGCCAACATAATGGACACGTGTGTAAGGGATGCAGCTGGGTAGTTGTCTTTCCTGTGATAGTTACATCACCACATGTGTCAGGTAGTCATATGTGGCAACCCTAATAATGATAGGGTTCCATCCATGAATTTAGAGATAATTTTCCAACCATACACAACACTCAAGTGACCCATATCAGATCACATATTTCCTTTAAGGGGTATTGGCCATGTGCAGATGGCCTACACCAGCCTTCCCATTCCCCATCTCCACTATATAGCATGATGCATACCCTGAATAAATCCATGTCCAACCCAGTGATGTTGGACATGCTACATGTACTCATCCTGATCTCGAACACATACTTCATGGACATCCACCTTCCACATGCTGGACAGATCCTTGTCCCATACACTTTACATAGTCCTGCCATAATATGCATTCCTGTCCATCAAAGCTCCCCTCTCGGACATGGTGTGATCACCGCATGGTAATGCATGGTAAATGTATCATTAACCCTGTGGATCAGTAATGTGGCACTGTTCCACCTGGCCCCACAGACCCACCTGTCGGCTACTGCCAGGTAACCTTTCATCCTAGATTTATACATGGCCCATGGCATATAGCCCACTAGTTGACTTTGATGTATAGTTGATATCCATCCCTGCAAATACCATCTGGCTAGACAGTGTCCCATGTGTATCACATGTGCAACACAGGTGATACATGGCAGGATGTTGAATTGCTGTAGAGTGCCATGTAGATGCATATGGCAGAGCACATACATGTAAAACCTTATGTGAGCAAGTCTGCAGGGTCACAGGTCATGTCTGTTAAGGCAGTGTAAGTCCTTAAATGTGACATATACACAACATCAAGGTTGACAGCATTAATGTGGACACATCCAGCCATGTGCTGATAGGTAGGAACACCAGTACAGGCAAACAGACATGTCCACATCAAGAAAGCATCCACATGGAGTATGAGCAATGTAATCAGGTGACACACACACATATATGGTGATAATATCCACCCAATATTGAGTGTCACATGTATGTGACACAAACACTTCAGTGTCATGTACGTTTGCAAATACAACTATTTAAACTTAATAAATGTGATACACATGTATGTTCAGCTGTCGCTCTGTATGTCTCTGTGAGTTACTGTGACCTGTCTCCATCATTGTCTTTCAGTTATGCCACGTGCAAGGCTACCCCCTTTTACCTGCTTGGAGGATGAGGCCCTCATCCCATACCTACTCAACAATCATGATATCCTGTTCAGCCATGTGCCACAGGATGCACAGCAGCGGGATGCCCTGTGGCTGGAACTTCGCAGGAGGGTTAATGATGTTGGTGGCCACAACTGCACATACCAGCAGGTGCACAGACACTGTATAGACCTCATTAGATGGGCAAAACAGCGAAAATTGCGAATGCAATTGCCAGGGAACAAGGTGCAACAGGTGATGGACCACTAACCCAGCCCCCACTCACACGTACCGAGGAGCTACTGGCCAACCTGGGGACACCTGCAGAACCACATCCACAAGCCTTAGCTGATATTATGGAGGTGGGTGTCTCTCAACCACTGAGCCTGGAGTTGGCTGGTAAGTCAGTACTGCACCTATAACAACTATATTCCATATAGTTGCATGTGTCACTGCACACTATGTAATGTAACATCATATGCAAGGCATGTATACACACATGCCGCATACTATAGTATGCTACTCTGTGTATGCACACATGTGCATACACCATAGTATAGTTTAATGTACTGGTGTATCTGTTATGCACATTGCACCCTGTAGCCATTATACAGGTATGGATTAAGCTCATACTGCTGTGTTACTCCTATTTAGGTACCTCTGGTGCTCCGCTGCGACAGCAGCCCATTGCAGGTGAGAGTGTTATTATTTATCAGGAATCATAATGCACAAATCTATCTGCCATGTGGCCATTTACAACATGAACACATACTGTATGGTCCTGTCACAATATACAGGTCAGAGCTGCAATGCATCACAATGACTACCCATGTGCAACACTTTCAAACTATGTGAATCATCTCACCGACATGAATCCTCACAAGCTTCATTGCCAGATGTGTGGAGAGCTGGGCATACAATGGTGGGGGTGCTGTTCACTTTAGGGATGTACTACAGATCAGAACTACACATGTGATGAATACAAACAGTGCTACACAGTGGGCTGGAGTATGGCCAGCACACATAATTCACTGTTGTAGATCATAGCCTTGCTATGAATGTCACACAATGTGATGTGCTATCTTGACATGTCCATGACATCTAGTGGCCTGGCTTCAATACTGCCTACCTAACCTGAAAACATATCCCAAATACCACTCTTTATCTGCATAACCCTGTCATCAGTGGAGCATATATGTCACATGGGACAACAGAGACATGTGAAATAGATGCCCATTGCAATAATTTGTACAAAACATGTACACACATAGCCATGGAGGATGGCCAGAGACATGGAGCAACACACACAGTAGACGTGATGTGCTTGTGTGTACTTCCTGTCATACAATGGCTACACATGGTCCAACTATGGCCTTTGTATAATGGTCATATTGTAGATGTGGAACACTAGACATCCTACAGGCCTGTGCACATCTTGTATAGGTGTAACATCAATCCACCACATTAAATGTGCTGGACATCTTGAGGGTGTTGCAACATGACAGCAGTCACCTGTACAGTATCCACATCAGCCCACAGATACAGTACATTCCCCTTGCTGGTGTTGGACATCAATGTCATACTTGCTCCTCGTGTGTGTGTGTGTGTGTGTGTGTGTGTGTGTGTGTGTGTGTGTGTGTGTGTGTGTGTGTGTGTGTGTGTGTGTGTGTGTGTGTGTGTGTGTGTATATGTGTGTGGTACACAGATGTCATGTGGAACATGGTGCACTGACATGTTCGCCATGTCTGGCCATAGTTGCCAGGCAGCAGCAATATGGTTGCAGATGTGCAGGGGTGTCATCCGTATACCCATCAATGACCTGTGTCACAACTTCCACATCATGGTTTAGTGTGTATACACCTCAGTGACGTGGGTCACATACCACAGTATATATGTATTGTATCTGAACACAGTCATGGCTATGAACCCCATCTGTAGCTCACACTGTATAGCACTAGAGATGCCTCATGATTCCCTGCAATGGCCATGCACATCAGCTAAATGTGCAGTATATCTGTAGGGCGGACAGACAACACTGTATTGGGACACCATTGCCCCACTGTATATTTGACAGGACACCATTGTGTTAAACATGTATGCATGTCATTGCACACGTCAGCAGATCACATGTCATACTACATGTGATTGTCAAGGTCATATGCCACACATCAGGCAAGTGTACTGTTAACCTTGATGGTCTACATGGTGTAACACAGGGATGTATGCTAACTACTACTATGATTGTGTAATTTGCATGTTGTCTGCTATGACATATGCATGCTGTTGTGTGCAATCCAGGGATGTCTGATAACTACCACTATTATTGTCTGCACTGCTTGCTGTCTGCTGTATCACATGCATGTTGCATGCCTTCTGTCATATCACATGCGTGTGTGTCTGTGTGTGTGTCTATTGTATAGATTGTAATGTACAGTTCTTGTCTGGCCTCACAGGTGATGTAGGTGCATTGCCCTCCTGCGGTACATCTCAGCTTCATTCCTACCTTACACAGCACTGGAAATGTGACTGTATTCTACCTACTTAACCTACTTACCCTCTTCTATGTATGCTTCCTCATACAGCTTCTCTACTTATTCATCCACCCCAGGCTGTTCTCCTAAACACCTACCTCACTCTAAATCTAAAGACCTCTTAAACATCTGCCTCCCTCTAAGTCAAATTCAGCACCAAATTATTAATAATGTTTTTCTACCTTAAATGTACACAATGTAAATACTGTCTATAATCCCTGATCTCATCCCCTCTTACTGAAAACAATTAATCTTTAATAACTACTTATAGTAAGCTGATCCATTTTAACTATGGCAATCATACCTTTCATGTGTGAACTCCACTTTTATTAATGTTCAACCGCCTCTCTAAGAATACTCCAGACTCTATAATCTATACTCTACTAACAGTGTACTTCCCAACTTTTTCTCCTCCATTTCTGCTAGACCTCAATGTACAACATTCAAATTTTTAACCCTCAACTAATAATTGCTTTCCCTTTAATTGTGACTCTTCCTCTTGCCTCTATCACTTAATTATTGCACAAATAGTTATCTATACAACTTTGTAAATATGTTTATGAACGGTCTTAGCATTATGCATTTGTACTTTTTCTCATTACTTTGTATTATTTCATTTTTGTTTAATTGCTTGTAATATGGAGCTTTTCTCCTCAGACCTCCACTGAAAGTGGGATCTTTGAGCCCAGTGGACATCCCCGGTAATCAAACTGGAAATAAATAAATAAATAAATCTGATGTTAGTGTCCCCACAGACTCTAGCGGTGATGATGCACATATGATTGAGTCACAGGCAGAGTTGTCAGGGGTTGAAACTGTGCCATTAGTTGCCATTCCATCTATATCCCTTTCATCCCCGCACACAGATGCCATACCTGCACATACCCCATCACCAGTGGCCATAGTGGAAGGACAGTTGGCACGTGGTAGCTTGGAACAGGAAAGTGTGGGGGGCTATGGAAGGTGTGCCTGCACACCATGGTGTCAGCCAAATGACTGGTGGTGCCCCACACATGTACATGGCCAGTGCTACTCATAGGAGGATCTCTGGCCAACATGCTCCTGTAAGACAGAGTGCAGCAGCTGGTGTCACCAGACACATGTTTCAGGCTGCAATAGAGGCACAGGCACGTGCTGAATGGCACAACAGAGAAGATCAGAGGTTACAGAGGGCTGCTGTCCGTTCTTTAAACAACAACATCCAGGCAATGGAAAATGCTCAATAGCAGATTGCTGAAGCTTTGGATAGCTGGTTGGGTGACATGGTTGGAGTCCTTGCCCGTGGCATGACAATCTGTGAGCATGAGCTGTCTGTGTTGGAACATCTGGTAGGAATGAGGCATCGGACACGTGGATGTAGACCTGCTACATCACCTGTGTCAGGTCTACGTGTATGAGATACCTCACATGTCCCTCTCCCATAGTGATGGTTCCATTGGGCAAGTGACATCAGACAGTACCCAATCTGCACCTCTGCCTAGCAGTGCCCGTGCAACCCTTGGCAGGCACAGGTCACATGTCCATGGCCGGACACCGTGAACTGTAAATCCTCACCTGTACAATCTGCAGCTGTCAATAATACCCCTGTGTTGGTCAGACACATGGCAGAACTGTGTGCATACATACACACACACACTGGAAACATATGTAGGGCACCGCTACACACACACATGCATAACATCCACACATGCCCAATTAGATCAAAGGCCCAAACCCACACACATGATGTCATCCAATGGTGCAGCCTAGGCCTCTGGCAAACATTAACACCCTGTGCATATGATGATGCCTGTGCCGCATCCCTGACATCCACACCATCAGTGCAGGGACATGCTCATATCGTCTGATGCACAGGGTGAACAGACTAGGAAGGTAAGTGTAGTTTACAATTGTTGAGGACTGTTGACAGGCAGCAGATATATCATGCAGTACAGGTGTGCAATACTGTTAAACATATGTGTGTTGTGTAACAACAGTTACTGCATGTTGGTCATGATGTTCTGCTGTCCTCCTTCAGGTCTAATTGTACGTGCCGGTGGATGTCAGTGTTTGCAGTTAGTGTCCCATATGTCAATGTGGACTACTCACAGGTATGTATGAATATACCAGCATGCACCATGTAGCTGCCACATACCAGTGAGAATGTCCCACGTTACAAACACGTCTATCAATCCAAGAGAATGATAGCTGTGTATTAAGCTACTGTGGCCACAGATGTGACATCCATAAAGGGTGACATCACAGGTATAGTTACATGGAGTGGTGAGGTAAGAGAGTGGTCTAGCTGATTACAAGGGTAGAGGCCAGTGGGAAGTGTGATGCCTCATTGGGAATCAGTAATGCATGTTCCCATGTCAGGATGTCAACACACAACTGCACCCACACACTCAGGTATTGACTCACATGTATTCAGTGACACAGTAACACACCCGCACACTCACAGATTCACCGACACAGTAACACACACTTGCACACAGTTGCTACTGGTGAGGTGAGGACCCCTGCCTATGTGCAAATCATCATTACAGTACTGTGCACCTACATGACTCACCACAGAGAATACACATGTAGAGGTAGTCAGTATGACCTAAGATCGGGGACATCAACATGGATAGTAGAATGCATTGCCTGGATGGCGGGAGGGGTCTTATCAGTTCCATATGGTAACATACATCCTCACCCCAGGGACCAGTCAGCCCTACATACACAAACTGTGGCATTCAGTATTTAATACACCTATGTCATGCCCATACAGATACCTCACATGTGTGAGATGCATGCCACTGCCTATGTCCTGCTTTCTACATTGCAGTCTGTACAGATGTGTACACTAGTGTACAGGAGAGTGAGTAACAACTGAGATGTATTCCCCACAACACATGACATATATGGACACACATGCAACCACACATGCCAGTACTGTGAATCTCAGACCTGCCTAGCGCATGTTATGTATGTCAGACACACAGCAATATTGCATGCATTACAAACAGTACTGACGCTTCCTGTGGCAACAGTGCTGGCATATGCACATGGGATGTCTTAACTATTAACAAGTATCAAGTGATTTACCTTTGCTGTCACCCTGACCGCTGTCTAAGTTGGGTGTTATGTCCTTCAATAAATGAACCATTGCTTACCGGTTACACAGGGTATTGTAGGAATGCTTGTGACATACCTGTGAGCTGTCCACAGCAAACATCCATCTGCAAAGATGCTCTACCACTAAGTTATTTCCACACATCTGTTCATACCTGAGGTACATCTTTCTGTACATTCAGCATATCACCATATACAGTTGGCAATGTTGAGGCTGCATTGCAACTGCATGATGTACTAGGATACACATCACCTGCATACATCAGCAACTGCATATAATCTGAATGCACAGCACTATGTGTACAGGTGTGTAGGTACTACAATCCTGACATTTGGGCATGTTTGTAGGCATTGCAATTGGTGGACATGTGTAATGACATACATGACGCATGGACTGTTGTATGATATGATGGGTGTAATGGGTGACCAGTACAGAGGGAATGTTACCTCTGTCAACATTTATATCACACCTTATGTACTCAAACTGAAAAACTCTAACGAAGCAACCAAGCAAAATCACGATGATGTGTTGAGGCCAATAAAATTGATATTTTATTACAAATGATAAGGTGTTCCTCACTGCACAGATGTCAGTACTCCCCATTGTTGGATATACAGTGACCAGCTGTGAAAATGGACGCTACACATCTAGCACAGGTTAACATAAGAAAACAATGCAGTTTTCATGTAGGTCTATGGGAGTTAACCTGTGTTTAGGACATTTGCCTTGGAATGGCACTGTGTGGGCGGATGTGACTTGGGTAATATCCCCACTCCCTTGAATCATGTATGCATGTGATATGTGACAAAGGCCTGCCTACTGTCAGCCATGTCATCCCAGAATGACAGCAGATGTTGTGTATAAGACCGGTGTCAAATATATGTAGAGCAGCATTCCTGCTAACAATGACAACTACTAACACCAGAGCCCATTACAATGTGTTCTTTACGTCTACCTGTAATAGCATGGCCCCTGTGGCCTTCCGTGTTTAGCATCAGAGTGCATCCCAGTGAGCCCTGTGCTACTACGAGTATGAGCATGCCCAGTATATCCTTGTGTAGATGGTCACATAGTAGTGCATTTCAACCAGCCCTGTGCTACTAAGTGTGTGAGCATTCCCCCTGTGCTACTAAGTGTATGAGCATGCCCAGTATATCCATGTGTAGATGGACACATAGTGCATTCCGAACAGCCCTGTGCTAAGTGTGTGAGCATGCCCAGTGACACCTTGTGTCGGTTATGTGCCTCTGTGTATGGGCATGGCCAGTGTAACCCTGTATAGTGGTAGTAGTCATCCATTTCACAGATGGGCATACTCCAGGTCAGGAAGGATCCCTACTTTAAACACACAGGTTCACAGGTATGTACATCTTAACTGCCAGCATCCCTGTTGATGTCCGCATTCCCATAAGGTCATAATGACAGCCTTGAAATGTGTAGTCTGTGTGGCGCAACTCTAAGTATGTAGTATTGCAATAGTAATCTGTAAATAGGCAGGTGTTCTGTTCCTGCCACTGGCGTGTGTGTGTATATGTCTGTCCTCATTTGCCAGAGGACTGTAAATTGCTTTTTGACTGCCCACACTCCATACATTTCTTATACCCACTGTTAGCAAGGCCGATGATGTCACCCATCTACAAATACACCTCTGGGAGTGCTGTGTCCCAGTAATCTCGGTAGCGCGTTCTGTAACTGCATAATGCTGTAGTATAATAAAGTAGTTAGGTTGGTGTTCTAGTCCCACACTTGCTCTGTGTGTGTGTGTGTGTGTGTGTGTGTGTGTGTGTGTGTGTGTGTGTGTGTGTGTGTGTGTGTGTGTCCGTTTGTCTGAGAACTGAATAATGCTTTTATACTGCTCACACTCAATACATTTCTTATACCCACTGTTAGCAAGGCCGATGATATCATCTATCTACAAATACACCTCTGGGAGTGCTGTGTCCCAGTAATCTCAGTAGCGCATTCTGTAACTCCGTAATGCTGTAGTGTGATAAAGTAGTTAGGTCAGTGTTCTAGACCCACACTTGTCGTGTGTGTGTGTGTGTGTGTGTGTCCCTGTTTGCCTGAGAACCGAGTAATGCTTTTATACTGCTCACACTCCATACATTTCTTATACCCACCATTAGCAAGACCGATGATGTCACCCATCTACAAATACACCTCTGGGAGAGCTGTGTCCCAGTAATCTCGGTAGCGTGTTCTGTAACTGTGCAATGCTGTAGTGTGATAAAGTAGTTAGGTTGGTGTTCTAATCCCAGACATGCCAAGTGCTTTGTAGTATTCACCATAGCGCGTGCCCTAAATGCGTGTTGCTGCAGTGTGATACAGTAGGGGTTTGTATACAGAACATGGCAAGTGTGTGTTTTTCTGTCAGAGCCTGTGTAGAGGTGGCCGTGATTGTCTTATCATTGAATATGTATGGGAGCGGGTTTTGTAGTTTTCCTATATGGTATTCATCTTATGACACATTGGCCACCTCACGAGGAGTACAGCAGTCAGTCACCCATGGCGCTGTGTTGGCAAGCCATACCCATACATCTGGCAAAAGGCCTGGTGAACTAAGTATGCAGCCAGGAGTACAGCTGTCAGTCAACCACAGCACTGTGTTGGCAAGCCATACCCATACATCTGGCAAAAGGCCTGGTGAACTATGTATGCAGCCATTCTAGTACCCGGTATATGTCCTGCACCCATGTGTCATGCATATACAACCTTGCCTAGGATATCCCACTACGTTGCTAGTAACATGCACATTGAAGACAGATAGTAGGCATGGTGAGAATGCAGTGGACTGCAGAGGACATGGCACCCTGTACAGCGGTACAATAGGCACATATATGCGGGCAATGTGCCTTCACTATGTTCCACACTGAATGCCTGCAACATATGTGGTGCCATCAAATGTGATCCACTAAGGCCAGACAATGCTGTACAGATGTGCCCTGTATGGACCCATGCCAATGACACCATGGAATACCTGTATCATACTATCCATGCAGGTGCAGGGCCGACCTGCTCACTATAAGCAGGTTTCGCCACACCAGGCCAGTGCTGGCATATCGAGGTATAACAGGCTGTGTACACTACATGTGTCTGCCAAACCAGGTTCAGTTGTACATGTCACTGTACAGTATTGTGGGACATGCACATCCCAGGCAATGTCCATGTGAAGGACTATCAAACATAGGCATGGCATGCATTGCAAAGCTATGGCCCTACACATTGGTAACCAGGATTTCAGGCCAGATAATGCTGTACCCATCTGTGTGGGACATTGCAGACACTGCACACCATTGTCGGGTGACACGATGGAAAGGATCACCCCTCACCCAGCCTTGTACAGCCATCTTGCACAGCCAAACATTACACACCCATGGAGCAATGCATACCTGCATGCCAATACTGGCACCCTGTGTCTGCATGTGGGTTGTGATGCTCCCAACCACAGTCACTCCCAGTATAAACCTTGTTGGCATACCAACAGTTGTCAAGCACTTTAACATACCCTAGCCCATAGAACCTCCAGATATCCCCTGTGGTGCATGCGACCCTGTGCATTACTGCAGTGTGGCAAACTAAGTAGTTACATTGTGTATCTGTGGCCCTGGAAAAGGTGTCAATGCGTGTCCATTAGAGAATGTGATTGTGGTGACAATGGCATCCGTTCATGTGGACTGACGTGTGCCACACCTAATGCATGTCTACTATATCTGTTGCAGATGGCACTCACTCACCTACACACATGTTCTTACAGCACAGCAACATGTCACCTTTGTGGCACATGTAGTAACGTCCTGCACATGTAATAGTAATGAGTAGTCAGGGGTTTGCCATGTACTATTCGGCGTGTGGCAGATGATGCTTATGGTTAAGTCTCCAAGCCCTTCCCTGGTGTACATTGCCTGTCCCACACACACACTCTCTGGTGGATGTGAAGGTGTACACCTGCACAGCAGCAGCATGTGTATTGTAAGAGATGGAAATGGTCAGGTGATGGCCTCTGCACCTATTGCAGTCCTCCTCTAGTTGATTGCATGTGGTACAGCTGTGATGGTGTTCCCATAGCCATCCGCATGATAAACACAGTACACTATCTAGGGAAACATGTTATTATCTGGCCATGACAGTTGCGGTGAGTGGTACCTGGATGTGGTGCTCTGACATGGCATCACAGATGATATCTGGATGTACCTCAATCATTTTTCACAATGGGAAATAGTCTAAAGACAGGAGGGTGATGTGCCACACAACTACAGCATGTAAGTGTAGCTATGCTGCATTGAGACTACTGCCTGTTTAAAATTTGTGTGGTAATGGCTATTCTGAATGCTATAATACAGACATGACTGTATTCTGTTCATGAGGGACCCCCATCTGTAAGGCCATCTGTGAACTGGTCAGTGTGTGCAACCATTTGTTTCCTGTGTTATACATTGAAGACAGTTATGTGCACAGCAGAAGCATGGTGTGAGGATTGCAGACAGTACATGATGATAGGGATGTGTTACTGCCATCACATCCCTGACTGGACATGTGTCACATGAGACAGTGGTATGACTGACACTGTGTGGGATTCCCAGTGACATGCCAATGATGGGCAACTGTTCATAGCTGCGGTCACATGTCTACTAAACATTTTACAGTTGGCATGCGGTATATATGCGTGAATTGTGCTCCCTCTGCAAATGTATACCATCTTTTGGGTTGCTGGTGATATCTATGCATACTGTCATAGGTAATCATGTATGCTGTTGTCTATCACTAAGCCATATATGGGTTTAAAACACAACACCATAGGCTGAATGGGTTGGGAGTTCTCCACAGAACCTCCTGTCCCACTTCAGCTGACCATGGCACTGGGCACTAGCACATCTGGGGCTCTGCCATAGACATCAAACTCTGTTGGCTCTGTGCCACCTTCTGGTGGTACCACCACTGAGGATGAAGCATGTCTAGGGTTACCACCTGTCCCACTTTGTGAGGGACAGTCCCTCTTTGGGCAGTTGTGTCGTGACAAAAAATTGTAAAAATGGCAAATGTCCTGAGATTTTAGGACAACATAATTTCCTATATTTTATGTAATAGTTGCATAAAACAGTTATTCTCGATCTAAAGTACCTAAATGTTATAAGAAACAGAATAAGCAACTAAAATGCTACAAGAATAAGCTTTTATTTAGGCAAAAAAATTAAGTTCTATTCTTTGTACTGACCATGGGTATGTGTTGGCCTGTAAAATCTGATGTTTGTACCAAAAATGACCCCCTTTGGCCATCTGAAAAGGTGGCAACCCTAAGCGTGTCCCCCTTGGGAGTGGGACCAGACAGGTACATATCTGCTGTTGTGCAGTCCTGGACGTGTTGCGTTGGTGGCTCCCTAAGAGGTTACGAAGCCAGATACGCCAGTTCAAGGGTGGAGTGTCACATTTACAGGGTGATGCTGTCCCTCCTGGACAGCCCCCAGCACTGCCTCCTTTGCAGCTGTGTAGGTACAGTGGCAGTTGCCCATGGCTGGGGACCTCTGTCCCACTGTTCCCAAGGGCTTTTGAATGCCGAAGACCCATCCCCGTTCAGGGTGTACCCCCCCCCCACATGTGTCATATACCAACCCTGTATGCTGTCCTTTCTGTGCTCCTACCTATCCTCCACGGCCATACCTACACTCCTTCCCCAACATCTGATCCTTACCTATGGTCACATAAGGCCATTCGGCTCCTAGGACACCATCTGCCGTATACGTAGCTGTCCATTACACACATGTGACCACTGGACACATGAAACCCTTGTAATATGCATCATAACATACTACTGTTATCCTCACTCCTGTCCCTCAGGCGCATGATCCTGGTATGCACATCACTCCTACATGGTCCAGGTACACATGATGAGGGCAACCCCATTGTACTCAAAACACTACCGGTCCCTCTATGGTTACCCCATTTACCTTTATCATAATGATGATGTTGCATACAGCACCTTGCAAGAGTACAGTTCACACATAATGATTGGACAGGTACTGTTGTGTTAATGTACATTACATGCACAGAGTGATGTATACGGCCAGTGTACAACTAATTGCGTGTATGACTGACACATGTCTGTCTGAAGGAGTCTTGTGATCACATAGAGCAACACCACTACATAATACAGGTGTCTCTGTACGGAATCAGCAGCCTGTCCAGTGACACAATCATATTTGTGCGTACCTCATACAATGTGCTCCCACCTTGTGATGCCTATTACATAGGAATACATGAATACAGTATCGGGAATGGCTGCCTATTAGGCGACGGCATGGTGTTCGACTGTACAGAATCAGCGGCCTGTCCGGTGAATCATTCATATTTGTGTGTTCCTCTTACAATCTGCTCCCACCTTGTGATGCCTATCACATCGGACTACATGACTACAGTCATAGCCGGCCTTAGGCATAGGCCAGCTAAGCAGGCACCTAGGGTGCCACTTTAGTGGGGGCACTTTACCAGTATTTGTTTGGTGTAGGTAGACCAGGATGGGGGCACTGGGTGGTGTGGTCGGGGGTGCCATTGTGCCCTTTGCCTAGGGCACCAGTTGACCTAAGGCCGCTGCTGACTACAGTATCAGGAATAGCTGCCCATTAGGTGACGGCATGTCATTTGACTGTATGGAATCAGCGGCCTGTCCAGTGAATTAATCATATTTGTGTGTTCTGCATACACTCTGCTCCCATCTGGCTGATACATGGGAACCGAGACTCTGCAATACAGACATGTAGTCGGGTTGTGGGAGCCACATCCATCGGACGAGTCTTGCTAACGCATACGTATTATAGGT